>NC_089782.1:60587021-60592021 GCF_040412425.1 Macrobrachium rosenbergii | reverse complement strand
TCCTTTGTCCCAGAACAATCGCCCTTTTCTGAGGGTTCAGCTGAAATGTCCTGAGAGTCTGAAATTCAACCTCGGTCGCCTGAGCAAGCACTTGTTTCGTTGGTGGATTCTCTTGCGTCTTGAGACGCCTCTCTCTCTCTCTCTCTCTCTCTCTACGTTTTATCTTTTTCTCACTCTCTTTGACCACATTTAATGGCTTAATCGATGTCAAACTGTCTTTAGCGGATTTTTGTTGCCACTGATGCTATGTTATCATCATATTTATCACTTGATTAGATTTTTACGCCAAAATATAATTGCATTATTTATTATATGGTCATCCCTGCATCGTCGTAGCCGATATTTCTGATTTGACCTTTACTTTGCATAAGTAACAACGTTTTATCTCTACGATTAGTTGCTGATTTGACTGCTTTTACAAACGCAGCTCTGAATATACGAATCTTTGAAAAGATAATTAGGATGAAAAAGGTTAGAATAATCTTGGAAACAAATAATATTCCAAAGCTAAAGGGGAACAGGTGGCGGTGATATATTTATGTTTCCGCGGCAATGGAGATTTTGCAAAACCTATTTTTCTCTACTACCTTTGAATGATTTATACAGTAATCTGTTTGTAAAGTAACTTTTTCACGGGGATTTCGTAAAAACGTGGTATTTATTGATTAAATATTTCCAGCAGTCGAGGATTGCGAGGAAAAATTAACTGAATTTTTTCCTTTCAGTTTATTGCATTTTGCTCTATCTATTGCATACAGTTTTTACTGGGGTATGTGCTAACTCGGGGTAGAATTTTATCTCATATTTTTATGCGATATATCTTATATTTCATTGCACAGTAAATTCGTGACGTATTTTCGTTGCATTTTTTTTTTTTTTTGTTGTTGTTAATAGTATCCTTTTCGTAAAGTTGTCTATTCTAGATCTACATAAATAAATCTTGGTTAAATATTATACGAGAACAAGATGAATAAACCATTATTTCAAACAAGTATAGGGTAAAAATATATAATTTTTTTTTCCTATCACACTGTGAAGACTACATATAACCAAGCGTATCCTGTCTAGTATTGTGAAAGAATTGTTGGTGCCAAAAAGATTAAGAGTTTTCATTCCTACCTGATCTCTTTCCCCTGCAATTTGCAATGCTCTGTTTTCCTCCCTGTCATGCGGAATCTTATACCTAAATCCTCTATCAGAAATGAGTGTGTGTGTCTGTATGTGTGCATCTGATAAAGAAATAATTGATAAGAAAGTAGTTAACAAAATAAATTAGCTGTACTCATAATAGGAAGGATAGAATATCCTTCCTATTATGTAAACCGCACAAAGGAGCAATAAAAGTTCATTTGGTACGAAAAATAATAATTCTGTCTACGTACATAAGTCTAGGATTTTAGGCTAACAAAATAATAGAAATCTTTAATCATCTTGTTTTTCTTTGTTGGTATAAATTATATACAAAGTTGTCAAAAGCTTTCCACATTTGGATATATCCATTCAAAAGATTTGATGAAATATACATGCAATATACATATTTATTTTTGGCGACGCTTGACAGAAGGAATAAAAGAGTCATCTAGTTTCAGCACAGCACGAAGAGATTTCCAACCAAGGAATTCTGGACTCAGAGAGGAAGCTTTGGACGAGATTTATCTTCGTGTACAAATTGCTGAATGTTGACTTCACGGGAAAAGTCAGTGGAATGAATTTCTTTTGTATCCGACAACAGAGAATGCCTCAATATCTGGTTTCCACCTGGATTCAGTATAGAAATTCACTGTGATTAGGTGACCCTGAAATATCAGTTTGCCTTCTGGTTGAGATTAGATTGCAAATGTAACCGTTTCATCTCCATGAGGTAAAGAAATTTTTAAATTCCTGATTTCTTATGTAACTCGAATATGGAGCAAAAGTGAATTGCTTAGGATTTTATAATTTTCTGACACAATTGAAGAGAAACTATGTTTAAAGTTCTGTTTCAGAAAGGCGGAGAAAAAAAATCAGTCGTTAGAAATGAGGTTTTGGTCATACTAATTTCTCTGTTTGTAAGCTTTAGAGGTCGTCTTGAAGAACTATTTAACCATTTTTTCTTCACCAAAACTTGGACGTTCTTACCAGTAAAAAATTTTGAAATATCTCTGAACCCTTTTCTTTACCTAATCCATTTCCCTTTTACAAAGCATTGCATAAAGAAACACGTGGCATTTACATCAATGCTAAAAAGGTGAGTAAAAACATCTGATACGTTTTAGTTTTCGGTAAAGAAAACTAAAGTGCCGGCTTTGTCTATCCGTCCTCACTTTTTCTGTCCGCCTCAGATCTTAAAACCACTGAGTCCAGAGGGCTGCAAATTGGTATGTTGATCATCCACCTCCAATCATCAAACATATATTGCAGTCCTCTAGCCTCGTTGTTTTATTTTTATTTAAGTGAAATTTAGCTCTAATCGTGCGTCTGGCAACGCAACAACACGGACCACCACTCCTGGGTGAGAGTTTCACGGCCGTGGCTGAGAGTATCATACAGCAATATAAGTGTAAAGAAAACTCGATTCTGCCGAAGAAACTTTGGCGCATTTTTTACTTGTTTTCATTAACATAAAAATATCGAGAGGGTTGACCTCTGGAGTAAAAACTAAAAAGAACAAAATATTGAAACAGCAGAATCCCATGCTTTCATAAAGGTATAATTTATGGAACATTATTTCATTGACTAGCCTCTCTATATATGGTACAAGAGAGAGTAAAGATAAATCAACCATGGAGAAAATACTTTTTTTTATAGGTAGGTTACGAAAGTCTGATATAATTGACATTCTGTATATTTCTACCTCTTAAAAACGACTACATAAAAATTGCCACCACTGAAAAGGGTGAAAAACGTTCAGTTTTTAGGAAGTCCCCATCTATATTTCCTAAACAAAAGGCGCGGTTTATTTGGTGGTCCATCTTACTTACTTTTTTATTGGTCTAGTTATCTTGTTTCATAGTTTTGATTTTCTTCAGCCTCTGCTTTCTAGGTGATAATTCTCACTTGAGGCTTTACGTTTGCAAGAACTGTTATATTCATCATTTAATTTAAGTTCTCTTATTTTGTTTTTCTCAAATTTTATTTCAGATCTGATTTAATCGAATTTAACTCTCTCTCTCTCTCTCTCTCTCTCTCTCTTCTCTCTCTCTCTCTCTCTCTCTCTCTCTCATACAAATTCACTGTAGAAAGTCTCATCAGGCATTTGTCCAGGTCTTCATGGTACCTTTATGGAAAAATCTCTAACAAACAAACAAATAACGGATTGGGGTAGATCTAAGCCGGCTGTCCGCGGTGGGCTAGGTTATGGCAGTTGACATTTTTCTATAGAACTTTACTTGCTGAACAAGAATTTAAAGTAATATTTTTGTCACTCGGCTGTAATTAAGCTGTAAATTACCTTGGAACTGTAGCCAACGGTGAGGGGACCAATATTGGGAATCTGGGTCCTGGGTGGTAAAAACACTTTCGAGAATAGCTCCGGTGAGGGGACCCGTTGGAATCAGGGTTCTGGGTGGGATAAATAACATTTTAAAAAGGTTTGGGCAATTTATTGTTGTATTTCCAGTTATATATGTCATTTGGAACACGAAAAACAAGCGTAAAATAAGGGGGAATAAATGGATAAATGTAGCTTATTACTAAAGGCACTTTTCACATACCACTACTACTGCTGATTCCAGGTTGTCACGATGCGCAGTCTTACAGGGCTTTCTGGTTCATCCAATGCCTCCAACTGAGAGAGTAGTTGGTGGGTTTTTACGGTGGCTGTACCCAACCAATCACGTTGCAACGTTACCCCAACATTACGTTTCACCCAGGTGGAGAATTTGGGGATACATAAACTCAGTTACATGTATTCCTTTGCTCAACTGTTTTATAACTGTTTCCTATTCGTTGTAGCTTATGCCTACAACGTTCTTCCCAGTACTTTTCCCGTTACAAATATATTGACGTCTCTTCGCAGCATGATTTTCATAAATAATATATAAAAATACTTTTACATTTGTCGGCAGACACCTGAAGCATGTATATGGGGTAGGAGGAGAAGGGTCTTGCAGGACGTTTCGCTACCACTTTCTCTAGTGACGTTAACAGAAACCTTTTTACATATTTTGTAATGGTTGGCGTTTTACATTAATATTACCTTGCCAGAGCATACGAGCCTGCCAGATTATTTTAAAAAATGCGGATAAGGCAATTAGCGCACAGTAAAATATCCCAAAACTGAAAGCAGAAATAGTTTTAGCACCCCCAACTTTATCCTTCCTACCCTGTTCCTAGGTGCAGTTCACCGGCACAGTTCACTCACTCTTCAACCCAGCATGATGAGGGATCGTAACCCCGAACCTCCCGCTCCTCTGAGCCTGTAACCAAATGCAATTTGCCTCTTACCTGAAATCCCAGTTTAATATAGTTATAAGGACTACATTGTACCGGGACAACTATTGTATCTGATTGCTGAGAGCTTATGACTGCCTGAAGGAAGGCTCGTGCATAACCGTCAATCACTCCATGAACTTTGTGGACCCAGTAACTGGTGCGCATACAAATACTATTGAGAGGAGACGGTGGAGGAAAAAAGAGGCTTAACGCTCAGGTATATCAGAAATACAACTTGTTAAACGATTGGCAGTAGCCCATTTTAAAATCCAACTTAATTTGATGATAAGACGACAAACGCGTTTTGTAAAGGCATCGTGTAAAAGGCTGAATTGTACCCTCCACCCCTTTAAAATAAGATTCCTAAACTATCTTCTTTATTAGTAGGTAGTTATATTACCTGTGTTTTGGTGTTATTAGGTTTAGTGCATTTTATACATTAGGATATTATATTTTTGGGTTTTGTCATTTAACGCATGTTTTTACATAAGTCCTACGTCACTTTATCAACTTGTACCTTTTTGTGCAGTACCTCCTTCCCCCCGCCCTGCTGAACATAAACCAGTGGTTACGTAACCCAAGATGGC
>NC_089782.1:60552021-60579521 GCF_040412425.1 Macrobrachium rosenbergii | reverse complement strand
CGTCCCCAATCAGCCCGTTTCGTCGGTAAATAGGGAGACCAATCATTGCTAAATTCATCGTCCCCAATCAGCCCGCTTCGTCGGTAAATCGGGAGACCAATCATTGCTAACTCATCGTCCTCAATCAGCCCGCTTCGTCGGTAAATCGGGAGACCAATCATTGCTAAATTCATCGTCCCCAATCAGCCCGCTTCGTCGGTAAATCGGGAGACCAATCATTGCTAATTTATCGTCCCCAATCAGCCCGTTTTGTCGGTAAATCGGGAGACCAATCATTGCTAACTCATCGTCCCCAATCAGCCCGCTCCGTCGGTAAATCGGGAGACCAATCATTGCTAACTCATCGTCCCCAATCAGCCCGCCTCGTCGGTAAATCGGGAGACCAATCATTGCTAACTTATCGTCCTCAATCAGCCCATTTTGTCGGTAAATCGGGAGACCAATCATTGCTAATTTATCGTCCCCAATCAGCCCGTTTTGTCGGTAAATCGGGAGACCAATAATCGCTAATTCATCGTCCCCAATCAGCCCGCTTCGTCGGTAAATCGGGAGACCAATCATTGCTAATTCATCGTCCCCAATCAGCCGCTCCGTCGGTAAATCGGGGGACCAATCATTGCTAATTCATCGTCCCCAATCAGCCCGCTCCGTCGGTAAAACGGGAGACCAATCATTGCTACTCATCGTCCCCAATCAGCCCGCTTCGTCGGTAAAACGGGAGACCAATCATTGCTACTCATCGTCCCCAATCAGCCCGCTTCGTCGGTAAATCGGGAGACCACTCATTGCTAATTCATCGTCCCCAACAAGCCCGCTCTGTTGGTAAATCGGGAGACCAATCATTGCTAATCCATCGTCCCCAAATCAGCCCGCCCGTCGGTAAATCGGGAGACCAATCATACGTCCTTTGAAAAAGGGTCCAAGATTCCTCACAGCTCTGGGAAATTAATTCATTATCATTGTTAAGCGTCCAATCTCCCGCCTGCAAAATGTCGACATGGTCTCAGCAGAGCGAGGATTTCAAGTTCTTCATGTCCTCAGGAAGGAACTGGCCTTTCCGGGAGAGAACTAAGAGACTGGGTACAGGAGAGGATGGACGCCATACAGGCAGAAAGACAGGCTCAGAGAGAGACAAGAAGAGGCAGAAAGACAGGCTCTGGAGAGACGAGAAGAAAGCTCAGGAGAGCAGGAACGCAGAAGCAGGGAGGCTGGCTCAGGAGAGACGGAAGACGCAGAGAGGCTGGCTCAGGAGAGACGGGAAGACGCAGAGAGACAGGAACGGGAGGCAGAAAGACTGGCTCAGGAGAGACGAATAGAAGCAGAAAGACAGGAACGGGAGGCAGAAAGACTAGCCCAAGAGAAACGAGAAGAAGCCGAGAGGGAAGAAAGGGACAAGCAGCGTGCCCATGAACTCGCAATGCTGCAACAGAGTGGCCCTTCGCCTCCACCTGCCCCCCAGGGAATGAGTGCCTTCAGCCAGGCTATCGCCTGCATGCCAAAGTGGACGGAGGCCGAGCCCGAGGTGTGGCTCGACAGCGCCGAGACAGTGTTAAAGGCCTGCCCCCTGAGTGCCACCGAACTCTCCCCTGGTGTTGGGCAAGTTCCTTGGAGGGAAGGCCCTGATTGCCTACAGGGCCTCCCCGCCGGAGGAGCAGGAAAATTGGGAGGTCGTACGCCAGACTATTGCCAAGGCGCACGAGATAACCCCTGAACGCTGGAGGAGGAGCTGGCGCTGGCCAGTGAAGGAGGCCAATCAAACCTGGGCAGACTGGGCCTACAAGTCCAAGCGTGCCCGTGCCAAATGGTTCGAGTCCGTGGGGGTTACGACCCTCAACGATGCCATCGAACAAATACAGATAGAGAACTTCCTACTCTACACCCCACCGGCCCTCGCCACGCACATCGCCGAGAAGGAGCCCCCACCTTAGCTGATTGCTGCCGAATAGCGGATCTATGGGACACCCATCACCCCCAGGAGAGCTTCGCTGCAGCGCAAAATTATGCCACCCGCCTACCTATCGGGTGCCCTCCGCCAAGAATGGGCAATCACAGAAGCCCGCCGTGTGCGGGTTCTGTAAAAGATCGGGCATGCCAAGGAGCAATGCCGCAGTAAACCATCCCGTCTCTCTCTCCCGGACAGCCCCTAATAAGTCGCCGCGCCTCTGCCGGGCAGTGCAAAGAGATTTCAGCTAAAACCTTTTGCACGGCGTGCAAGGTTTATGGCCACTCTTCCTCATGGGCAAAATGCCCTAGAAATAATAAGGCAGGAACTCCCGCCGTCGCCCTGGCAGTAACGAATCCCGAGTCCTTAGGCCCTCCTGCCGAGGGTCCCATCTATGTGGCACCTCCTCGAGGTAAATACTCAGCACGCCAGGTCAAGGCATTTGACGACTCTGGCGCGCAAATTTCCCTCATAAGGAGGGACAAAGTTCCTATGGAGCTATAATAGACCGACGCAAGCTCGTCACCATTGAGGGCATTAACGATTTTAAAATGATCCTCCCACGGTCCAACTGAGGGTCACCCGACCCCACAGAGCCAGGACCCTTCGTCTCGCCAGAAGGAACACATTCCAGGAGACTATGACGTCCTCCTGGGCCAAGACTTTGCGTCCCCTTTGCAGCCACAACCATTATGGGGTCCCCATTCCCCAATAAATCATCCAAATCCGGTCCAGTGCCCAGCACGGCATCAGTGCCAGTGCCGAGGCCTCAGCCAGATCTCCCTTCAGGAGAATCTCGGCCTTCAACTCCTCTGCCAGTGCCCTTCGGCGCACTGAGCAGTGCCAGTCTCCGTCCGTCCAGACAGACAAGACCACCACCACATCGCCACCAGCGCCAGTGCCAATGTCAGTGCCTGAGCTGGTCACCCTGCAAGCAAGTCAACCCCGCCCCCTCCGGCCGTCCCCTCTCTCTCGCCGCCCGCCGCAGATTCCTCCGCGAGTCATGATTCTGCCCCACCTTCCTGGGCCGATGAACTCTGCGATCTGCGCCGGTTAATGTCCGAGATGGCGAACAAAATTCCTGGGTCAGTTGTCGCAGCAGCTGACCCAGATGGCACCCCTTGCCGCCCTTTGGCCTCGGGCCCTCCGATTCCCCGGCCAAGGACAATGGTCCAAGGAGGAGAGGTTCGCGGCGGAGTTACCACGGGTGGGGGCAATCGCAGGTAGTCCACAAGGAGCCCCGAGCTCTTCTGGCCCCTGTGCAAACTTGGCATAGAGCCCCCATCCTCATCTCTTGAACGTCTTGGCACCTTTCATCCAGGAGAGGATGCCAAGGCCTTCCGCTATCTTCTTCCTTTCCTTTGGAATTTCTATCCCTCATCCTTCTCTATCGATCTTTCCTTCACATTTTCCCTTACTTACCACCGCAAGCGGCAGTTAATATATGGGATATCATCCCCTTTTGGAATGTATAAATCATTTTATTTTGAAGCAGTAAGAGAGACAGAGTGGGAAGTGGCACGCCCTTACGCCCGTCCTTTGGCACAAGGCAGGCGTGTCAACTCTTCCTGAAGGGGTCGCGCCCTTTGGGTTTCTTTTCCCCGCCCTTGGGCTGAGAGTTAGCTCTGACCGTCGTCTGTTGGCGACGGAAGTTAGATAAAGAAGTAAATCATAAATACCTCACTCTGTGATCCTTCATTTTCTACGTATATTATTCACTTTTGCATTTAATCTTTTCTTTTTTTTTTAACGAATCTTGAGTCACAAGACTCCTGCCCTTACGAATTTTAACATAGCTTTTAATCACCGCGGTGCGCCCGCCCTTTAGTATGAAGTAATATCCTTCGTTGTTGTTCTGTGTAGTTTCCTTTTTTTTTTATTTACATTTTTTTTTTTTGTTGAATTATTCCTGTGGAGAATGTTAGCCCTGTCCATTTTCCCCTTCATTTGTTTATCCTCCCATTTATAAGTCGAGTAGTCTATTTATAGCTTACACCCGAGTTGTAAGCTGCAGACGTAAAAATTTAGCGTCGTTTAAGTTGGCGAATTAAAACCCGAGAATAATCTCTTTGCCTCACAGCTGTCAAGTTCTTGTCCCTTCAGATTAGCGTTCGTGGGAAATATTAGTTAGGCTCGTCGAGCTTATGAACCGTGGGAGGTCGATTGAAAAGAAGAATTGAATTCTATTATTACGATTTTGGTAAAGGGGATATTATTTAATACCTACAATGTATTGTCACGAATGCCGCCTCTTCAAGGCACAACTAATAGCATGCCTGTAATTCCAGGATAGCATTAAGGAATCAGTGGGTTTACATTTGTTTCCTTTTAAATTCTGCCTTGTATGTTTTATTTTGTTGTTGTTATTTTGAAATTTTTAAGTGTTCTTTGTTTATTTTCTTTTGAGCGCCTTATTACCCCAGTAAAGTAAATCGAATAAAGAATGGGTAGAAACAGTGCTTAGGAAGTATTTGAGCAATAATTAATTTGCAAACAAGTTCACCCTTTTATTGTATATTCTAAATTGCACTCTGCTCCTAAAGTAAACCTTCAGTTTGTTATTGATTAGTGTGGCATCAGAGTTTTACAAATAAAGTAAAGTAAAGGTTGTAGCAAAGCAAAAGATAGAATAAAGTCGAACGTTTTCTTCGCTCATTTTTGTTGTTGTCAATATTCGCACCCGTTTATAGGTGTGAATATTATCTTGCCAGGAGCTGTAAAGAGTAGCGCCAAAATACGCTAGGAAACTGTTCTCCTTTCCTGCTTTGGGTTGGTTTGAACCTTTGAAGGTCGGGGTATAGGGGCTCAGAGATTATAATAGTTGGGGGACAGTAACCTGGCTTTGCACTGTTTTCTTTGGTACAGGGAAAGAAAATCGTTTTCTATGATATAGTCGCGTCGTCGACCTGGGTCAGGACATCGCCCCCTACCCCTGTCCAGAAGCAATAAAAGGTCAGGGCCAGGACAGCTCTTTCTCACACGCGGTCGCTAGTTTAAGCCGAGAACAAGTTAAGTCTCGGCTGCCTTGCCCCTGCCCTCCGTTTTCCGCTCGCCGCCACGTGGAGCCCATCGCCGCCCTTTGTGCCCCGTGTTCCATTCCACGTGGCCTTAGAAGACTGCAAGGGGATTGCAAGTCTCCAAACGTGAGCTGACATTAAACGGCGGCCTTTTCATCATCCCAAGGGCGCCCTTTTCCGCCCCAATCTACGACTTGAAGAAATACCTTGGAGAGGGAGGCTACCATTTGTCCACGCTCCCACACGTGGTTCTCGGCAGAAGACGTCGTCAGCCCTACGCCCCTACAAATGTGGTAATGTACCCAAAACGAGTTGCTAGTCACGATTACTTAGCCCTTTTGCATTTATTAATCTCTGGGCCTATAACTTTGTGTTCCCTGATATTCCTTGGTTCAAGCCAGGCCCACGTGTTCACAGCTTCTTTCCTCTGAGTCACAAGTAACGCCTCGGGGGAGTCCTTGGCGCCTTCAGTGCACCCTCGAGTAATTCAATCCCCAAATTCCAGCAGTAGATGTGTAACGTGGGTCCAAATATCGTTTCAGAAAGACGCCTGTAGCAGAATTATCCTTGGTCCGTGTTCCTGGCATTCCTAAGCCTCCCCTTCGGGAGGACTTCTACGGCAGTAATTTACCGTGTTTTCAGTTAATTTTCCCTTTGACCTTGTGTGCTATCAAATATAACTATTTTTATATCCACGTGTTTCACGTGACTTCCCCTAGTGAAGAGCCCTCCGCTCCGTGTACTTCTTTTTTTTGTTTGTGTTTTATATGTCCTGGGTATCTTACAAGGCCATTTTCGAGTAAAGTAATAATTGTGGAGTCATAAGATCCACCTGCACCAGGAAACATAAATATATATATATATATATATATATATATATATATATATATATATATATATATATATATATATATATATATATATATATATATATATATATATATATATATATATATATATATATATATATATATATATATATATTTATTTATATATATATATATATATTTTAATGAAGGGACAGGGTGACAACTGACCTATTGTTTTTATTTCTTTTTTTTTAGTTGATTTATCAAAAGGTTGACTTTTATTTGATCAAGGGATTTTTTGTTAGTTTTTTGGATGTCGTATCATCATCCAGTAGGGTTTAGGTAAAGTTGACTACATATCACGTATGCAAACCCTACTGGATGATGATACGACATACAAAAAACTAACAAAAAATCCCCTTGATCAAGTCATAAAAAGTTTCAACAGCACAGTGAAAAAAATCCTTAAAGATAAAAAAGAACTAATAGTTCAGTTGTCGGTAAAATTTCCCTCGTTACCTTACTTGTACGGATTAGTAAAAACACACAAAGAAAACAATCCTATGCGGCCTATTATCAGTACTGTTGGCTCAGTATCATATAAACTTTCGAAATATATTACCAAACTCTTGTCTCCATTACTTGGAACTATCTCAGATTCTCACGTATATAATAGCCAAGATTTAGTTGATAAATTAAACAAAATCTCTTTTTGCCCCACTGATAGATTCGTTAGTTTTGATGTTTGTTATTTTTTACTAAAGTTCCTATAGATTCCATTTTAGAGTATCTTAGTAATGAATTAATCCATCACGAATTACCTCTACCTGTAAGTCATATCATTTATTTCTCACTAGGTTGAGAATTTGTGATTGTAAGTTTACATTCAATGGTGCTTTTACCAACAAATATTTGGTATGACAATGGGCAACCCTTTAAATACTCCTCTCAAACTTGTACATGGAATTCTTTGAAAAACGATATATACCTAATATCATTTATACTCCTTTAAAGTGGTATAGGTATGTTGGCGATATTTTAGCTGTTTTGCCTGCTAGTATTAACGTAAATGATTTACTCTGTAATTTGAATACCCAGGCACCATCCATTAAGTTTACGTTAGAATTAGAAAAAGACAATTGCCTCCCTTTCTTAGATGTTTTAATACATAGAGAACCATTTCAAGTTAAATTCAGTATTTATAGGAAACCAATCAACAACTTGACTTAAGTCCATTTTTATTCAGGCCATCACCTCAACATCAAAATATCAATTTTTTCCTCTATGTTTTTACGAGCCTTGCGCATTGTCAGTCCCCAGTATTTGGATAAAGAAATTAAATACATAAGAAAAATAGGGACAGATTTATGTTATCCTTCACATATACTAGATATTTGTTATAACAAAGCCCACAAAAAGTTTTATAGTGAAAGTAACATGAAGAAAGAAATCCCTAAGAACATTCTTAGCTTGCCTTATTTTAGTGGTTTTGAAAACATAAAATCATTGTTAAAACCTCTTAATGTAAACCGCGCTTTTTCTTATAATAACACACTCAAAAGAATGTTAATAAAAAATAGCCCTAAAGAAAACAACAACATAATATATAAAATTCCATGTTTGGATTGCCCCTCATTTTATATTGGCCAATCTAGCAAAGATTTAGATGTACGTATTAAGCAACATAAGTATTCAGTCAAAACTGGACAAGCATCCAATGCTATATTCATTCATTTACGCGAAAACTCTCACAGGATATATTGGACTGAAAGTTCAGTGATTGCCAGATCGAAATATTTCTCTTCAAGAAATTTATTGGAGTCCGCTATTATCCAGCTTACTTCCAGTTGTAATTTTAATCTTAGCCCTGGCATGTATTATTTGGACCCCTGTATTAGAAAAAATGTTCAAGAATGACCTAAAAGATAAAATCACTGACTTAATTACAAGGTAGCTACTTGATATATATTTTCTGTATATCCGTATGTTTAATATATATATTTTTTTTGTAAAATGTTCATCTTGCAAAAGTTATTATTGTAAAAAAAAAAAAGATAATTATTGTGTTGTACTAAAAATTTTTAGGTGGTCAGTCACGAACCTGTATAATCTTTTAATTGTCCTGTCCCTGCTCCTGAACGGTTGATCTTAATCCTTTGTAAAACTCTTAAGTATTTAATCCTGTTTTGGCAGTTGTACTAATTCTTCAATTGTGTTGGATTCCAGGTACATATGTTTTCTTTATAATCCCCTTCTGTCATTTATATGAGCTTTCTTTGTAAACATACTTTTATATTCCTTCAGTCTGCTAAGTAAAGGACTAGTGTCGAAATTGACTGCAGCACTCCAGTGTTTCCGTTTCCTTCGTGGATTTTATCTTTAGTTATATATTCATCATGTTCCATATTTTTCGTGATTCAGTTATACACACACACACACACACACAATTACATATATATATATATATAAATATATATATATATATATATATATATATATTATATATGCATTGATATATATATATATATATTTATATATATATATATATATATATATATAGAGTCAAGTGTAAGTTTTTTCATAAGAAAACTTCATTAATATATGCTATCAATATAATATTTTGTCCATAACCTATAAAAATAGTATATGCTACCTATAAAAAATAGTAGGCTATAAGCTATCAGTGCCAAATTTTCTTCGTAATAAATTGTAAAAACAAATGCCTTAATGAGGTTAGGCCAGGACATGGTATTCTAGGAAAGGTTTGTTCCCATCGTTTTACACTCACCCCAAAGTTTTCTTCATAACTATAAGAGTATATGCTATCAATATAAATTTTCTACATAATCTATATACTCCACCACTGTAAATGTTTTCCGTTTAGACATAAATAAACAACTGGGAGGATGAAGTAAACAAACGCTGAAGAACCAAGCCTACAGAAGTCAGGAGTCAGACGACAACTCACTGCTGTAAAATCAAGTTTTGTTTTGCTATACAATCATTATAATATTATGAAAAATAGCAGTCACTAATTGGAATATCACTAATACAGGAAAACAAATCCCTTACTTAGGTATGGCGTTTTGGAGTTGTTGCTATCCCGGACCCAGACGAGATAATTCCCGTTTGCTTCGTCCCTGTCTTGTAACAACCTTACGAGACGCAATCGTTGAAATTCCTCCCTCATAAGGATGATACTTCTCTTGCTTATGGCAATGGAATTGCGTGAATGCACTACACGATAAGAAAATCCGAAAAGGAATTGCATCACAAAGCACTAGGATATCGCTTGTACCAGGACCACACAAATCGAGCTGGTTTATTGGTAAAACCCGAGGCTCTGTTTGGAACTGTTACCTACTTATATAATTTCATATTTACGAAAATACGCAGCAAAAATATACCAAGAAATATAAAATGTTATATGTATACTAGTTGGCATCGTACGTGTTCAAAATATCGAGATACATAGATTTATATTTACTTTTTTTTGGAAATTTTGTTTAATTTTTTTTTTAGAGAACGAACGAGCTCTTATCGTAGAAAATGGGTAGTTTTAGTAGGATACTGAAGTAAATTTCTCCCCTTCTACCATCCAGAATTGGCAAGTCTTACAGACATTGTACGACAATTTGCCGCACAATGTCGCTCACGGGGCGATATCGCCGGGCGATATCGAGATACATAGATACATATTTATTCTGATATTATATTTTTTTGAGAGAAATAGCCAGTTTTTATCGTAGAGAATGTGTATTTTAGTAGGAAAGTAATGTATATTTCTCACTTCCACCTAAAAAGTCATATACAAAGTTTGCGACAATTTTTCGCTCAGTGCCGCTCAAATGCCGGTAAATGCGTTGAACAAACATGTAAAAAAAAAAAAAAACACACACACACACACACTTAAAAAAAATCTTTTTTAGCAATAATATTTCAGGACATGTTTATTTAGACATGTACCAGTCCAAAACTGTAAAAAACAAAAAATCGACAATTCCTCGAAATTCGGCCCCTTAATACATAGAGAACCATTTTAATACAAATTCAGTATTTATAGAAAAACAACCAACAACTTAACTTATGTTCATTTTTATTCAGTCCATCACCTTAATATCAAAATATCAATTTTTTCTTCTATGTTTCTAAGAGCATAACACATTGTCACCGCAAATTATTTATTTGGATCAAGAAATCGAATACATAAGAAAAATAAGGACAGATTTATGTTAGCCTTCACATATACTGGATATTTGTTATAATAAAACCCACAAAAAGTTTTATACTAAAAGTAACATGGAGAACAAAACCCCTACGAACATTCTTAGCTTACCTTATTTTAGCAGTTTTTAAAACATAAAATCATTGTTAAAATCTCTTAATATCAACCTTGTTTTTTTTTTCTATAACAACACACCAAAAGGAAAATTAATAAAAAATAGCCATAAGGAAAAAAACAACATAATATAAAATATTCCATGCTTGGACTGCCCCTCTTTTTATATCGGCCAGTCTAGAAAGATTTAGGGGTACGGATTAAACAGTATAAGTATTCTGTCAAAACTGGGCAGACATCCATTGCTATATTCATTAATTTAAAAGAAAACTATCACAGGATAAATTGGACTGAAAGTTCAGTGATTGTTGGATCGAAAGATTCCTCTTTGATGAAATCTATAAGAATCTCTATTATACAGCTTACTTCCTTATATATATTTTCTATGTATTCGTAGGTTTAATATGTATTTTTTTGTAAAAATGTTCCCTTGTAAAAATTTTTATTATTTATCAAAATGACAATTATTGAGTTGTACTTTTATAAAAATTTTTGGTGGTCAGTCACCTTCCTTGCATAATTTTTTAATTGTTCTGTCCCTGTTTCTTAGCTGTTGTGCCTAATCCTTTGTAAAATCCCTTAAAAATTGACCCTGTTTTTGGTAGGTATGCTGATTCTTCAATTTTGTTGGAATCCAGATGCATATTTTTTTCCTTAATCCCTTAATAACTGTCATTTAACGAGCATTTTATGCAAACTTATTTTTTATTTCTTCAGTCTGTTATTTATAAATCCAAGTTGGAGGCCTTTTAAATCCATTGTTTCTTTGTTTCCTTCGTGGATTTTGTCTTTATATATATATATATATATATATATATATATATATAAATATATATATATATATATATATATATATATATATTTTATATATCTTACATAGCCCATAATTGTGACCGATGACGAGGAAGATTGTTCATTACTGGATATGCCTTTGCTGCGCCAATATATCTTCCTTTGTCAGAAGTCTTAGGTACGTATGGATATCAGCATATCGATTTTTACTATATTTTGGTTTTTATTAATTCGTCTATTTATTTAAAAGAGATAATGTAGTAAGACACTGTAAAAGGATATTTTCAGAAAAAATGTCTCCCCAAATATATAAGCAAAATTTATGGCAAATAAAGTTTAATGAGCTGAGCTAAACAGTACTTTGGTTTCTATCACTATTTTCACGACTGCATCACTACCACGTGTTCTAGGGGAAAAAAGCTAGAGAGGAACAGCTTTACTAAACTGAATATTTGATTGGGAGGCTCTTACATAAAACGATCTGCATGTCATCATCTAGTTTGGAGCTTTTTTACTCCCCGCAAAAAAGTTATGTTCTCAGTACTTTGGTTTTCTTGTATCTTAGAAGATAAACGTCGTGAAAAATAAAGGTAAAAAAATGCGCCGAAGTTTCTTCGGTGCAGTAGAGTTTTCTGTACAGAGTATATTGCCGCATGAAACTCTCAGCCATGGCCCCTGAAACTCTCCGCCGCGGCCCATGAAACTTTCAGCTACGGCCCGGTGGTAGTCTGTGTTGTTGTCACCTAGTATAGCGGTACCAGAGCACAATCATGGGTAAATTTAACCTTAAATAAAATAAATATTATTGAGGCTAGAGAGCTGCAATCTGATATGTTTGATGATTGGAGGGTGGATGATCAACTTACCAATTTGCAGCCCTCTAGTCTCAGTAGTTTTTAAGATCTAAGGGCGGACAGAAAAAGGTCGGACGGACAAACCAATAGCCATCCCAATAGTTTTCTTTTACAGAAAACTAAAAGTGCAGTCTACGAAAACTTTACCAGACGTGGGTCATACTGTAGGCAACATTTGATTTTGGCAGAGACAGAAATGTAACTTGTATTGAAGTGACCTTTCTCTACGGGGAAGAGGGGCGTGAATTGCCCAGCCTTGTAATAGGTTTGGGCTTCCAGACATTACATTTTTTTCTGGTACACAACTTTGGTAATGGTCAATGTGTGTGCATTTTAATTTAAACTGTTAAATTATAATAGTTGTGTTATGTATCGATGATAAATGCATAATAGTATTAAAGTAGTTATTGAAATATATTCATGCAACCCTCGATTAGAATATCCAAGCAGGTAAGTACGTTCTCAAGACCTTATTCGCTAAAAATGAATAACACTTTTATAAATTCTGTGTATGGAGGATGTTTCGGGTTGTCACAGGGTGATGTACCTAGAGCCAAGTTTCAACTTCATGAAGTCATAAAAAATATCCGAGTGCTTTGCTCCAGAGATTCATTATTTTGGAACATCCTTTTCTGGGTTGAGATACAGTTTCAGTAGCGCCTTAAGTCAGATGATTTATAAAGTAATTCATCTCGACTGATATTAATAAGGAGGCCCTTTCGATGTCAACCTGGCAGCTGTGATAACCCGAAACTAAGTATTTGTAGAAAATTTATGTTGAAGGCATTAAAGGTCGTTCATTACAGCTCTGAGACCGAGGATTGATTTAGGAAAGAATAAGGATTACAAATCCTTGATCTTCCCTGGAAAGTTGGGAAACTTGTTCCAACTCAATTAGATCAATCGGCAAAGGAAGCAGCTGCACGTCTTCATTGGGATGCTTTCATAGGTGATTTACATTGCATAAACTTACAATCTTTTTTAAAGCACCCATCAGTGATTGAAACGACATTTACACTGTACAGGAAAGACAGGAAGCACGGAAAATCCACCTGCCTCGTGAGGTGTCCGACGAAAGGCTTACTTGGACACCGCAGGCACAGGTCAGAATGGGAAGATTAGATTTATTTCAGGGAATAACCTGCTTCCTAATCATGCATGCACAAGTGGTTGGTCAACTTCGATATACAACTTTACGTTAACTTTATTACGTTAACTTTTATACATTTATATCTACAAGTATCGACAGTTTTCAAGAAATTTTTAAGTTTGTTTTAGCTAATATCATCAGCACAAATTAGAACTGACGATGTTCATCACCTTACTGTCCCAAAGTCCGGTTCTCTCTCTCTCTCTCTCTCTCTCTCTCTCTCTCTCACACACACACACACACACACACACACATACACACACACACACACATATATATATATATATATATATATATATATATATATATATATATATATATATTATTGAATATATATACATATATCAAAAAAATATATATAATTATTATCGATAAAGAGTTCTTACATTCTTGGAAAAATAATTTTACATCGCAAAGATGTCCTGTTGATAATTGCAGTTCATCATCATCAACATAAATATTATCTGTATATCTGGTTAATATCTTCTAACATAAGACTCTGTCTGTCTGTCTGTCTGTCGGTCCGTCTGTCTTTTTGTCTGTCTGACTGTCTTGTTTTAACTGCCTGAGTGATATTGCAGGATTTCTTTGTTGGAAGCCAAGAAATCTATTATAATGTCCAGAGGGTGAACGTTTTCGCAAATGTTACTGCGAGAAGTTTTCGTCACTACTAGATCTAAAAATAGGATTTCCCTTTTATTTTCGGCTTCCATAGTGTATCTAATGTTAGCGTGTTTTTAATTTAGATAGTTGAAGAATATTATGTCAGTTTTTTTGTTAAAAAACAATGAAGATGTCATATATCCGGATATAAATAGGTTTAAAACTTAACCTAGAATTGTATAACCAATCAGTCTCATGAAAATTTTGGAAAACAATGGACAAAGTAGCTGATATCGAGTACCCATGGCAAGTCCATTTGGTTGTCTATAACATTTCATTAAAGAAGAAAAATGAGTTATAATCAGTGACATTATAAAGGTCAATAAATAAGTCAGTGAATTTCAATATGTTAGTAACGTATTTTGGGAGGGTATAAATATAATTCTTAATTTCTACAGAGCATGAATATGGACATATATCTTGAACGTTGTACAATGAAGATAAAAACAAAGTGAGAAGAAAAGTTAGAGTTCATCTTGTTGCTAAGATATATTTCATCAGAATCTTAAACAACTACAGTCAACATACATGGTCACACACACACACACACATATATATACATATATAGCGAATTATATATATTAATAATATATATTTATATATATATATATATATATATATATATATATATATATATATATATATATATATATATATATATATATATATATATATATATATATATATATATATTGTAATGTGTGAGGGTCTTGTTGATCATGTATTATTCAATTTACGTAAATTTTACGGCCCTGCAAACCAAGATTACACGTAACCTGTCACTTGAAGCCAAAAGTTAACCTCAAAGACAGACGTTAATTAGCCAAAGGTCGCCAGTTAAGGGTTATTAACCTTAACAAAGAATATTTGAGATGAATTTGATTTTAAACGCAACGGTTCTCCCAAACATTCGGACGCGAGGCATACAAAAGCATCGAGATTTAACCTGATTTTGCTTACCCTAAATCCTAGGTATTTTACTGGAATAACGGGTTGAAGCTAACAACATAATAATTTGGCTTAATCTAGACTTCGTGAACAATATACCGTAAGTGGTGGCTGAAGGGGGAACAAAGGAAATTTGAAATACAGAAATCAAAGGATAAAAGAATGGGCGAAGTTTTGAACAAAAAGCGACTTTACCTTAGGACGAACGTTAAATGCGCGATCAACGACCGATGTGGAGTTCTTGCAATTGTTTCTTCACTTCACTAATAGAATAATAGACAAAGAAAGGGGGAAGAGGTCCAACTGGACGTGTTATCTCTCCGAAAGCTTGGTTTCTCTGAATTTCCCGGACCTGGCCTGGGTCAAAACAATATCAGTCATGCCAGGCGTCACGCTTTGTTAAAACATTCGCCACGAGAGACAGGTAAAAGGAAAAAAGGACCTTAGGACCACCTATTTTTAAAGTTGAATATGGAAATTTTCCTATAGGGGTGGAAGGCCTAACTTCCCTATCCTGTTCTCCAACGGACGTTAAGGTTTGAACTGAAGATGCTCCTATATAGACAACGTCTTTTCCTGGTCTCAGTCAGGCTGATATTTTTACAATCAAAAGTTACGAGGGCGAACAGCAGTAATATTTGTAAAAAATACGTTATATATATAATATATATATATATATATATATATAATATTATATATATAATATAATATATATTATATATATATATATATATATATATATATATATATATATAATCTGCAATAAGTCACCCAACTGCACGTGACAAATATATACGTAGACAACCACATGAAAAGTGAAAATTAAAGACCAGGTACCAAATGCTTTCGTATATTGCATACACTCCTTCGGAGTACAGAACTTCAAAAAACAGAGATCATAGTCATTAACAAGCAAAACATCATTACTATATGTAACCACTAGTTTGAAGAGAACGAATTGTCACCACTAAACAACAAGTTAAAAATACTTTAAAAGTGCTTAAGAACTGAAACTGCAGTTAGAAAAGGCTGTTGCTAAAAGGTGACATTGGACTTCCCTACAATTTTATGAACAAGGTAACTATCTAATTTAAAAAGCACTGAACTAAGATTCATAAGTTGATCGTTAATATGCTTAATAAAGGCAGGTTCAGTTATATTTCTCTTAGCAATGTGGTTACAAAAAATTATCTCAGATGAATTTGTCCAGTCTATACGATGGTTAAAATCATTCATATGTACAAATAAAGCACTTGTCAACTGACCTGTTCGAACTGCATAACGATGCTGTTTTAGACGGTAATCTAGTTCTTTACCAGTTTGACCCAGGTATTTATTCCTACACCCAGCACAAGGAATCGTGTAAATACAGCCACTCATTTGTTTGTGGGAGTTACGAACAATGATATTCTGAAGTGTCCCTGAATTCTTGTAAACAGCATTTATCTTGAAAGTTTTCAGTAATTTTTGAAGAAAACAAAGATTTACACTATATGGCAGTGTCAAAAGATTCTCTCTCACAAAAGGTTCCCTGTTGTTACTGGAATAAAAAATGTTTCTAGCTTGCTGCAATAGGAAGCCTTTCATGTACTCGAGACCATAGAAATATATTATTGTAAATTCTTTTCAGTCACCACAGTAATACCTGGGTAAAAGTGACGGACAGTACAGTAATATATGGATAAAAGGGACAGTCACTACAGTAATATATGGATAAAAGGTCAGTCAGCATATTAAGTATATCTTAGTTTAACCAAACCACTGAGCTGGTTAACAGCTCTCCTAGGGCTAGTAATACCTGGATAAAAAGGACAGCCAGCACAGTAATACCTGGTTAAAGATGGCAGACAGCACAATAATACCTGGATGAATGGGACATTCACCACAGTAATACATAGATGAAAGGGACAGACAGAACAGTAATACCTGGATAAAAGGGACAGTCACGACAGTAATATCTGGCTAAAAGGGACAGTCACCACAGTGTTATCTTGATAAAAGGTACAGACACACAGCAATACCTGGAAAAGGGGACATACAGCACAGTAATACTTAGTTAAAGGGACAGACCGCACAGTAATGCCTGGTTAAAGGGGACAGACAGCATAGTAATACCTGGATAAAAGAGACAGACTACACAGCAATACCTGGTTAAAGGTGACAGACAGCGCATTAATACCTGGATAAAAGGGACATTCAGCAGAGTAACACCTGGATAAAGGGGACTGACAGCACAGTATTAACTGGAGAAAAAGGAGAGTTAGCACAGTAATACCTGGATAAAAGGAACAGTCATTTAAATAATGCCTGGATAAAAGCAACAGACAGCACAGTAACACCTGATAAAAAGGGGACAGACAGCACAGTAATGTCACGTTAAAGGGGACAGACAGCATAGTCATATATACCTGGGTAAAAGGGACAGTCACCACAAATAAGTATACATTAGTTTAACCAGACCACTGAGCTGATTAACAGCTCTCCTAGGGCTGGCCCGAAGGATTAGACTTATTTTACGTGGCTAAGAACCCATTGGTTACCTAGCAAGGGACCTACAGCTTATTGTGGAATCCGAACCACATTATACCGAGAAATTAATTTCTATCACCAGAAATAAAATCCTCTAATCCTTCATTGGCCGGCCGGAGACTCGAACTCAGGCCTAGCAGAGCGCTAGCCGAGAACTATCCCGACTCGTCCAACAGTCACCATAGTAATATCTGGATAAAAGTGATAGACAGCACAGTAATACTTGATTAGAGGTGCCAGACTGTACAGTAATACCGGGTTAAAGGTGTCAGACAGCACAGTAATACCTAGATAAAAGGCACAGTCACCACAGCAATATCTGGATTAAAGGCACAGTCACCACAGTAATATCTGGATAAAAGGGACAGACAGCTCAGTAATACCTAGATAAAAGGGACAGTCACCACAATAATACCTGTCAGTTCACCACAATTGTTCAAAGGGTGAATGTTCGAATAGAAAAAGTAGAATTGTCAGTCAGACTGTCAATGCAAACCCCTCCCCCTCTCCCTCACCCTCCCCTACCCCTTCCCTCTCCCCTTCCCTCTTCCCTCCCTCTCGCTTTACATGTAGACTGTCATTCAGAGTTTTCCCAGGCAGAGCCCAGTCGGTTATCTAATATATATATATATATATATATATATATATATATATATATATATATATATATATATATATATATATATATATATATATATAGAGTCGGGTATGATACATGAAACATTACCGGGGGTCCGATGTCAGGCAGGGCAGCCGATCGAGACTACAGGTCTACCCCAAAGCCAAATCAAAAGTCCTTAACTTACCCCATACAAAAATGGGAAAATGCACGTTAAAGAAGAAGAAGAAGAAGAAGATATATATATATATATATATATATATATATATATATATATATATATATATATATATATATATATATATATATATATATATATATATATATATATATATATATATATATATATATGTGTGTGTGTGTGTGTGTGTGTGTGTGTGTGTGTGTGTGTGTGTGTGTGTGTGTATAATTCATTGCATGGTGACAGAATAATTTTCAACTTTCAGTATGTAGCTGAAAAGTAAGTACCTAATAAAGCAATGTAAAGAAAAAACTATTTTACTATTGTTTGTGAAAAAATGGGATATTGGTCTTGCTCCTGAATCATCCTAGTTCCAATACACTGGATAGTGAAGGTGATGAAATCAGTTATTCTCACAAAATCTAAATGACAAACATTTTAGAATAGTCATGTAGTGGACAGAAATGATAATTTGTGCAAATTACAAGTCATGTTGGAAGTGTTAATGGTCGGGCTCAGATGGAGACATTTTATCATCGTCATGCAATAAACTGGTGGGTACGATGGGCTACAGTATCTCGGTGATCTGCATTTCCTAACTGTATAATCCTAGTATAAAGAATGTTTCCATTATTGCCCAAACACTACAACACGTCATCCCCACTAATCTCTAATCCCTGCTTGCTAGCTAAATGGGTGGCATCATACAATGTGTTTCTTCCTTGTGGCATGATCAACAACTTTCACGAGCTAGCTCATTATTCAAAATAATCTTTATTCCTTCTTGCTGACCGGGTAACCCTTATTTTGGCTTACAGATTTACCATAGATACTCCATTGTCTTGCCGCTGATGATGGAAAGTATAAATATACTACAGTTGTAAAGATAAACTGTCGAGTGGCCCGTGCTCGTCGGTTGTTTACAAATTTACGAGTTCCAAATGCAGTTCGGAATATATATGTTCTAGTATTAAGAACCTTTTCTTTCAATTCGACCAAAACAGATGGTAAGGCCTATGCAATGAGCAATAAGAGACCGCTGTGGAAATTTATGTAGTGGTACTATAAATAGGGAAGCTTTTGACATATTGACAAAATCCAGGAATGGGCAAGAACTCAGGATTTTAGAATCTGTGTTGATTAGATTAAATAGGCCGACCTTAAGTCATGATGGCAGTCAATTTCCTTTGTACATAATGTAAAGATGTTTTATCTCATCTTGTCTGGAAATTATTGTAAGGATTGTTGCACATCTGTGCTTCTTACATAAATTCCTTTTTCATTGTAAATAAAACAATTTCGACTCTCTGGAAATCACTTGACGTTACATATTAAATGCAAAACCTTAAATCACAAGCGCACACAAATACATACACACAAACACACACACACACACACACACACACACACACACACACACACACACACACACACACACACACACATATATATATATATATATATATATATATATATATATATATATATATATATATATATATATATATATATATATATATATATATATATATATATATGCACATATGTGTGTGTATGTGTGTATGCGTGCATGTATGCGCGTATGCATGTATATGTGGGTGTGCTTCAGTTTAATTTGTGAGGGTAAGCGATTTAAAAAGATCGAAATTGTTGCATTTCAGTGAAACAGGAATTTATGTAAGACAACAGCATACATAAGCAACATGCACTTACAATAATTTCCAGACTAACACTATTTGCCACCTGAAGGGGTGGAAAACAAATGGCGAAAATTTCATGAAGTAAAACCTGTTCTTATATTCACATTTTCTTTACCTTATTCAGCATGCTGGGAGGTCTTGATTTTACCCATATCTATGGGCATTAATAGGCTACTCCAAGGTTGGGTGACCGAATTTGATGAAACATGGTGGATGAATTCGTTCATGGAACTCCCCGGGGAGGTTAGACTATCAAGGAAATCGTCAGAGACAGCACAATTTGCGGCCAAGTAAGTATCCCCACTCGTCATAAACGATTCCATTTTCGGTGTTTTGGTTGCTTGCCATCCGGCGGATTATTACTGACATTTTTTCATATTCTATGTTTATTCCCCATGTATAATACATTCATGGATTCATTGGTAGCAGTTAATTTATTCACATTCGAGTAGCTTTGGTTATGTTCTCTAATGCTTTTCCTTGTTTTGCAATTTAGACTGATATTAGAATCAGTCATTCACTGAATAAATAAACATTTCCACGAGTGCATGAAAATCTCTTCTGCTGATGTTCATATGTCCATATGCATTAGAAAATGTTCACTTTTATTTCCATAAGCATTTGAGTGTTTATGTAAATGGTGAATAGTAAGCAAAATCTGCATAAGAACCTTAGCATAGAATTGTGATGGAATCCAGCCACCACTTCGAAATATATGACAGGGAAGCAGGTTATCTTTCAAAATAAATCCCATTCGTCAAATCTGACCTGTACCTGAGGTACCAAAATGATCCTGTTGTTGAATCCGAACAAGTGAAGTGGGCATCTCTCTCTCTCTCTCTCTCTCTCTCTCTCTCTCTCTCTCTCTCTCTCTCTCTCTCTTTGAAATTGTTAGCAAAATTTCTTTTCCCTTTTCTGATCTTAGTTTTATTTTTTCATGGGAAATAAATTTTTCCCAGGATGAAAACATTCTATTTTCTAGGTTGCATTAAGACAGGGGGAACAATATTATCTTCAGTACTTAATCATAGCCCCTATTGCATAATTGAGCTGAACCTGCACGAAATAAAAAGGTTAGATAAATAACTGAATGAACATAATTTTTCTTTCCAAATTAATAAATGAAGAAGAAAATACAAGTACTGTAAAAAGAACTTCGAGAGTTGAAAACAGACAGCGATGTTTTGGGCCTATTTACAGCATCAAGAAATGTTAAATACTCATTGCATAAAACGCTGTTTTCCCGTAATAGGTCTTGGGGGCAACATTTCAAAATCAAGACGCAAACATGATAAAGATAGACTTCACTCAAAATTTCGTGCTAAAAATGGAAGGCCATCAAATTCTGTGGAGAAAGGTTTATACACAGATGCCAAAGCCATGGTGCTTTGGACTCCTACTCAGGGTTATCATTAAAAAACGAGTAAGAAATGCGCCGAAGTTTCTGCGGAGCAATCGAGTTTTCTGTACAGCCGCCACAGCGTATAATCAAGGCCACCGAAAATAGATCTATCTTTCGGTGGTCTCGGTATAATACTGTATAAGCCGTGGCTCATGAGACTTTCAGCCACGGTCCGATGATGGTCTGTCCTATATCGTTGCCAGACGAACGATTATGGTTAGCTTTAACCTTAAATAAAATAAAAACTACTGAGACTAGAGGGCTGCAATTTGGTATGATTGATGATTGAGGGTGGATGATCAACATGCCAATTTACAGCTATCTAGCCTAAGTAGTTTTTAAGATCTGAGGGTGGACAGAAAAGTGCGGACGGACAGACAAAGCCGGCACAATAGTTTTCTTTTACATAAACTAAAAAGAAGAAATAAAATGTTAATACTCTGGGTTTTGAGTACTCTTCTATTTAGAGCAAGAGAAAAATGGATGACACTTAGTTTGTTTCCAAAGGAAAAGCTGGATATAATGATACTCAGTGAGTCAAATTTGAAAAGTCAGGATTACTAGCATTGGAAGGATAAAGGTTAATCATGTCTATGGCAGCTGAGGATATAAGGCTAAGGAATAGGTAGCAGAGTAGTCTCAGGAAGACTGTGGGCAAGTAAAAAGCTTCAAATGTACAACTTTGAGGATAGTATTGCAGATATTGTCAGTGGCAGATAATGAAACTGTAATAGTGAGCAGTGTCAAGTATTGGCAAAAGTAAGATGGGAAAAGTATTTCTGGAGAGTTTAATCTGTTCCTGGCTGGGTTTGGAGAGTACAGAAAGATGGTTATATACGGTTATTTGAACACAAAGGTAGGTGACAACAAAGATGGAAAGGTTGGTATATAAGGAGTTACTGGAGTAAAAGAAGTGAGAGAGTCCTGTGACAATGTGTTTGAAAATAGGTGTTTATGGTTTCCAAGGAAATTGTTCTTTTATATCATCTGTAAATAGAAAATAATGGAGAATTGTTTTTAGATATATGTTATTAGGAAGGATAAAAGAGTTAGTTGATGAATGAATGATGGGAGAAGGAATGCAGAGGGTATATCTGACCATTATGCTGAATAAAAGATTAAAATGGATAAGAGTTCAGGTTATAATGTATGTAAATAAGACAGGTAGAATGGATGTGAAGAAAAATAAGAAAGCACACAAAAAGAATATGAAGGAAAAATGGGCTTGAACTCAAGGCACGGAAGTTAAAGAATAACTTTGAGAATGAAAAACTCCAAGATGCGGCCATAGAGTCAGTAGTGCTTTTGGCTACAGGACAGTAGGTTAGGTGCTGATTTACATTACTGAGATTTAGAGAGTAGTTAAGATCATGGATAAAATATATATCTATATACCTAAAAATAGATGTATGTATGTGTGTGTATGTTCTGCATTGAGCAATTTCAACCAAACTTGGTATACATATGACTTACCATCTTGGAAAGAACACTGTGGGGTAAGACATCACTGTCGCCAAAGGGAGGTTGTGGGAAAGGGGTGCGAAGGGGGTGAAATGTAAAATTAACCCAAAACGACAGATGTTTGTATCTAATTCACAGATTTTGAGGTCGCTCAGGTAATAGTGACACTCCTAATGCCTTGTAAGTCCACATTCAGCCCTTAGGGAGGGGGGTGAGAAAGGGGTGGGAAGGTGTGACATGTAAAAGTACCCGAAAACAGCAGATATTGTGTCTAAGCCATAGTTTTCGAGGTCGCTGAGCGTCCTAAGACAAGGAACCCCCTCCCATATCCTGAAGAAGATAATGTACCCAAATTAAGGTTCTTGAAGTCAGTCATGGCCCCTGTTATTTTCTCTCACTATTTTATTTTCTTTCCTTGGTGCGATTTACCTCAGTGAGGCCTGTGTTCATAAGTGAAATGCGTAACATTCTTAACGAAAGGGTATTAACCAGTGTTTTAGAAGCTAGTTGCTTGGCACCATAAATGCAACCCCCTCAATTCCCTTTTATTTACGCTGTCGACTCATTAAGTAATCATACGCATTCTTGATTGCAGATAGGAGTGCTTGTTGTGGAACTATCTCATCATCTTGTATGTGCACTGTGGCCGAATCACTGTATCTTCCATTACAGTGCCCTTTGAAGCGGGTCACCCTTGTGTTCCTTAGTGGATCTTTTCATCTATTGCGTGTTGATTGTTCGACAGGACTCTGTTTATCCGTCCACAATTATTCCCCATTCTTCTGGTTTATGTGTTTAATGTAAATATAATTAATTAAGTGAGCTAAACCCCTCATATGCTTTTATCTTGAAGAAGGAATCTTCAGTTTAAACCAGCATTATCTTACAAATATATATATATATATATATATATATATATATATATATATGTCGTCTGCAAATTTTCTACTTTCATTCTTATAGAAGATCACCTAACACCTGGGTTATTTATGCAGTCTTTGTTAATCCAAACATCTAGACACGAATAAAAATTTTACGGTGATTCACTTTCGAATAAAGAGACATACGATATACATTAAGGGGGTTGTTTTTTGTAAACAAAGGGAAGATTTGAGCTGCACCACTCGGCAATGTTGGATTTTAGCTCTGAGTTTCATTAAATTAAAGGTTTTCGGGGAAGAAAATATAGATTAAACCTTTTCTTACTTCAGTATGCTTCATGTGAGCAAAGTAAATAAAAAAAGCTCACAATATAATGGGTGGAAGATATGAGAACTATATAAAGGATTTCATCTCTAGCTTTTCAGGGCTTTCTTGTTTTATGATTTCGTCTGCCCTTTTATTTCTACCAAAAATGCAGTCCAGGGAAATTGCTTGCCTGTGATAACATTTTTCAGCTGTCTTGTTTTCTTAAAATACAGACTATTTTGGACTATAGAGAGAGAGAGGGCTCTCTCTTGTTTATGAGAGAGAGAGAGAGACTATTTTGGAGAGAGAGAGAGAGAGAGAGAGAGAGAGAGAGAGAGAGGTCAATCGTTCTTCTCTTAGCGGACATAACATGTTGCTCCTCTGCCTGATACATTTCGCTATGGCCCCTCATGAAAGAGGCGAGTAAACGTTCTAGAATGCATTGCGTTGCAATACATTTGTAAATGAAAGAGAATGACAGCATAGAACCTGTAACACTTTGCGACAAAACTGTTATCAATGCCGCTCATATTAACAGATGAGATACTTTTTCAAATGTATGTAATTTTCACTAATTACGAAAATCATATATCAATGAATAACATCAGATCTTCATTATTGCACTCCTTCTAAAGAGAGTATTTTGGTATCATTAACATAACAAACTAGTTTCCACGCTAATTTCTAAATTGTGGGAAATTTCAATAGCAGATTGTCAAGGCAAGCCTCTTTGAGGATAATAGTTCAGATAATCTATACTGTAAAATGACGGATTTGTGAGAATAATCATGTCTATGGTTTGCAACGGCGTATATGCGTGCATGTATGTGTGATTAGTGTACATTAAAGTGGGACATGGAAGTTACTGGGACATAAATAGAAAGTGTTGGAAAGAGCCTTCCGAAAAGTCGGGAACCACCAAGGTTTTCTACAATATAGCAGAAGTTTATAACGATGCAGGGCTACCGAAGAGTCTTTGTTTAGTCATGAAAAATGATTGGAGGTATCTGCAAGTGGTTTTAAAGGAACATTTTTGGTAACGAATGTTTTCTACCCGTTTCCGGAGCGAGCATCATTGATAGATGTGATTCATAACGCCATGTAAATTTAGTACGTGCAAATGAAATAGGTGTTTCAAAGCTCATTTAACAAAAGATTTATATTCTGGTTGAGAATGTGGAGAGGACATTAAATCGTCAAAAGACACAGCAAATGTTCTCGTTTTTGACAGCGTGTTTTTTCCCTTTTCCTGCAGGAATGCCCATCGCCTCAAAATGAATTAGTTTAGATGCTTTTCTTTATCAGTTTTCTCTAAATCTTACTATATGGACGGCAAAACAGATAAACAGGCTATCCACTGTGATAATCTTTAATATTATTGGTACCATACTGTAGAGGCAGCGAGGCAAGTGATATACAGCGACTGTCTACATACAAATTTATTAATCTAAACTCAGGACATGTCATTAACAATCGCGAGCGGAAAAATAAGTTTAAACTGAGGACAATAAAGGCCTACAACTGGTAGAAAGTGTGCTTTCTCACATATGAAAGAGACTAACTATTTCCTTGTATATGCCAAGGAAGACGATATGATACTTATGTCTTGAAAGCTGAAATTTTCTACAATTTTGCAGAGTTGCGTTTTTATGCACAGGCTACTGTGTTTGACGAGAATACATAATGACGTTGTTTCTACAGCTTGTCCCTGGTGTGTGTTTCTGGTGACCACGTGTCAGAGGTCGGGCCTCGTGGTCGGTCTTCGTTTGGCGTTTCTGGTGGCGTCTGCCTGGAGGGCCCCAGCGGGTGGCCTACAGTACTCTCCCCCCGGCCCCCCCTCCCCCCGCAAAAGAGGAGGCTCAGGCTAGTCCCGACTTCTGTCAGGTATGCTGGGCCAAGCCTGTCGATTGATAACCAGGTCGTTCTTCCATCCATTAACATGTGGTAGGGTTTGTCTCTTCACTGCAAGATTTTGTGGGGTACCGAGTAGGCAGGATATAGGGGAGGAGCGCCGATGAACGTCTACTGTAATGAATGCGTTGCTCGCACAACTATGTTCTTCTTGGACATATACTTTTCTGGCTGTGTCGTATGTCATTGTCACTGGCATTATTTTCATTAATGCTCTACGGACGTCAGAGGTGTTGGTTGGGTCTTTAGGGTCTTGAAAAACGTCTGCTGGAATTGCCAAGGACTGTCCACAGAGTGCTTCTGCCAGCGACGCATTGAATGCTGCATGTGGGGAGGTTCTTAGACCCAATAAGATCCATGGCAGTCCTTTTTCCATCTCCCTTATTGGCATTTGGCTGTCAGTGGTGCTTTTAAAGATCAGTGGAACTGCTCTATCGTGCTGTTTGCTTCTGGGTTGTGTGTTGCCATGTTGTATTTTTGTCCCAAGACTGGAGGCAAGTGCATGCCATAAGGTAGATGTAAAGTTTGCTCCTCTTTCGCTGGTAATGTACTCAGGAACTCTGTATCTGCTAACCCACCTTATTTAGGCTCTCTCACAATTTTCCGCTGTCTGTTGCTTGATAGGTGTTACCTCAGGCCATCTGATTTTCGGATCAATTATTGTAAAAGTCATGATTGTGTGCACATAAAATTAACTTTCCATGTATATTAAGAAAATTTTCTGTAGCTTACTCTTATGAATTCCACTCTTGGAGCACAGCGTGAGAATTGGTACAATCCTAGGTCCTTGAGGCATTCCATTGCTGTGGCAACGGAGCTGGAGAGTGTCTGTACAGCCAGGCTGACTTTCATCTTTTGGGACCAGAACCTGATATGATCTCTGGTCAGTTTGTTGGCAAACCTCAGTCCAACATTCCTTTATCCGACGTATTTTGTAAAATCTTGGCAAACAAGGTTTCGATGTTTCTTATCCATCTTTTAATGTAGAAAGTTTTCTATTATATACTGGTATATTTACTTATAGCAAAGTCATCTCTTAGTCTCTACGAATTATTCATATTATGTTAGTAACGATATATGTATAATATACTTCATATATAAATGATAATATATATACTTTATAATATATATATATATATATATATATATATATATATATGTATATATATACTCTCTATATATATATATATAATCAAAGAAAGTTACAAGCGTCCTTTAATATCAATTCACTCTACTCGGAAGTAATATATTTTCATATATATGTTACCGAAGGAATTTTTAGTTGATAATAGAGTCCACCGTCCCGTGGGATCGAACCAGCGACGGACGAATCAGGACTACAGTGACACACTAGCCAGTATATATATATATATATATATATATATATATATCCATCTTTTTATATATATAGAATAGTTTCTATATATATATATGTTATGTATGTATTATATATTGGCAAAATCAGTCTCTCCTCTAGAGAGCAATGATGCACAGGTTCACTTGTTACGTTTTCCAGTTAAAACACTGGTGGTTCAACAGTCAGGTTGTGGGAAACATTGTCCCTTCCTGAAGAATAATTCCTCACCCCTTTAAATAATGTTTAACCTCTTCCTGACCTAGTGACTGCTCGACCCTCATTCCAGATACCACCTTTGGAGAGCAGAAGAAAAGTTGATATATATCTACATGGTCCAAAATGCAAAAATGGACTTCATGACGATAACACCTGGGAAGAGGGGAAAGAAGTAATCTTTACTAGGCATAAAATACGAACAATGCCCCATATGAATCCTGGTATATATATATATATATATATATATATATATATATATATATATATATATATGTATATATATACCCACACACACACAAGACACACACATATATAATCACACTAACACGTCCTTTAATATCAATTATATATATATATATATAGTAATATATTTTCATATATATATATATAGTATATAGGGGAATTTTAGTTGATAATAAGTC
>NC_089782.1:60469521-60547021 GCF_040412425.1 Macrobrachium rosenbergii | reverse complement strand
TTAAGGTGATGAAAAGAGTAAAAAAAAAAAAAAAAAAAAAAAAAATATATATATATATATATATATATATATATATATATATATATATATATATATATATATATATATATATATATATATATATATATATATATATATATATATATATATATATATATATATATATATATATATTGAACATTAGAATATGATGCAGTTCTCTACTCTTATTTTGTGCATAAGTAGACATTTAGTACTTTCATAATATCATCCAACGATGCTAACCCATGCAAGTTTTCTTAAATTGGCATCTCAAAGTTGTAAGCAATTTAATTTCTGGCATATGAAAGTCTATAAATTTTCCTAAACCTACGTAGCACGTATGTAGCCTCATAGAGAAAATTACTACGCAAAAATTACTTATAGCATTAATCATTAAGATAGTAGTAGTAGTAGTAGTAGTAGTAGTAGTAGTAGTAGTAGTAGCTGTTAGCAGTAGTTGTAACCATAGGACCATTGCCCTTTTGACAATTATTCAAAGTCTTTTGGTGATAATAACTTTGTGAATAAAACTGCTAAGAATTCGTGTTGTCTTTAATCCAATTACATAATTCGAAAATACTCAGCGCAAAACCCTACCAAACACAAAACGAATTCGTTGTCCTCCACACCAGTTTAATTGTTTGGTACAGTCTTATTGGCTGGAGAACTTGTTCTTAAACATAATAATGTTAATGATGTGTTTGAGGAAAAAATCTGATATACTCTTATGTCTACAGAAATGTTAACAAATAATCCTTACTTTACCAACCAATGCTCTCACAATCTTATCACCTTTTTTTTTTTTTTTTTTGCACAAACCACAGGTTTTAGGAACTTCCTTTTTCGATATCATCTGGGCAACTTATAGCTGAAAATGAAAGAGAGAATTCTATTCACAGTTGTTACATATGTTTTAAGTATTAAAGTAACCGAAAAAAAGACACTGAGAGACAAGATAGTGAAGGCAGCAATGATCTAATAGACTGTTGATATCCCTTTTACCCACTGGGAAGTTTAAGTCTTAGACTGCACCAAAGTGACTCAAAAGATAGCCTTTGTTTTATACAGCCTTTAAAGATTGATTTTTCTTGAGCACCTATTGTGAATTGTCATCACAATATTTATTCTTGGGTCAAAGGAAAAGTATAAGAAAGAAATTAAAATCTAAGGTCCATAATATGGCTGTAAAGTTGTAATCAACCTTTCCTTTGTCCCAGAATAATCGCTCTTTCATGAGGGTTCAGCTGAAATGTCACGAGGTCCGAAATTCAATCTCGGTCGCCTGGGCAAGCTCTTGTTTCGTCGGTGGATTCTCTTGCGTCTGGAGACGCCTCTCTCTCTCTCTCTCTCTCTCTCTCTCTCTCTCTCTCTCTCTACGTTTTATCTTTATCTTACTCTCTTTGACCACATTTGATAGCTTAATTGATATGAAAATGTCCTTTGTCTTACTCTCTTTGACCACATTTAATAGCTTAATCGATATCAAAATGTCCTTTGTCTTACTCTCTTTGACCACATTTAATAGCTTAATCGATATCAAAATGTCTTTCCCGGATTTTGTTTGCCACTGATGCTATGTTATCATATCCATCACTTGATGAATATATTTTTACGCCAAAATATAGTTGTATCATCTGTTATATAGTCAACCCTGCATCGTCGTAGCCGATATTTCTGATTTGACCTTTATTTTGCTGAGGTAAGTAACAACGTTTTATCTCTACGATTAGTTTTACTAATTTGACTGCTTTTATGAGCGCAGTTCTGAATATACGAATCTTTCAAAAGATAATTAGGATGAAAAAAGTTAGAAAAAAATCTTAGAAACAAATCGAACACCTTTCCATAATATCCCAAAGCTAAAGGGGAACAGTTAGCGGATATATATTTGTTTCCATGGCAATGGAGATTTTGGGAAAACTATTTTTCACTACTACCTTTGTATGATTTATAGAGTAATCTGTTCGTACAGTAACTTTTTTCGCTGGGGATTTCGTAAATACACGGTATTTATTGATTAAATATTTTCAGCAGTCGAGAATTTCGAGGAAAAATGAACTGGATTTTTTCCTTTCAGTTTATTGCATTTTGCTCTATGCAACAGCAATGATTATAGGCCTCTCTATTGGATACAGTTTTTACTGGGATATGTGCTAACTCAGGGTAGAATTTTATCTCATCTTTTTATGGGATATACCGTATATTTCATTGTACTGTAAATTCGTGACTTTTTTTGTTGCGATTTTTTTGTTCATAGTCAGAAGATAGTATGTTAAAGTTTCCTTTAAGTAAAATTATCTATTCTAGATCTACATAAATAAATCTTGATTATATATTATACAAGAACAAGATGAATAAACCATTATTTCAAACTAGTATAGGGTAAAAATATATAATGTCATTTTTTTTTCTATCACACTGTGAAGCTACATATAACCAGAATCGTATCCTTTCTGGTATTGTAAATGAGTTGTTGGCGTCAAAGATTAAGCGTTTTCGTTCCTACCTGATCTCTTTTCCTTGCAATTTACAATGCCCTGTTTTCCTCTCAGTCATGCGGAATTATATAGCTAAATCCTCTATCAGAAACGAGTGTGTGTCTGTATGTGTGCATCTGATAAAGAAATAATTGATAAGAAGGTAGATGTTAACAAAATAAATTAGCTGTACTCATTTTTCAGCTGATTAAGTTTTACAGTGTCTACAGAATGTTTTAGGATTATGTCAATGTTATGGCTTGTTACGATGGGTCTCTCAGATGAAACGACGGATAGAATATCCTTCCTATTATGCAAACCGGACAAAGGAACAATAAAAGTTCATTTGGTACGAAAAAGAATAATTTAGTTTACGGACATACTGTAAGTCTAAGATTTTAGGCTAACAAAATTACAGAAATCTTTAATCATCCTGTTTTTCTTTGTTGGTACAAATTATATACAGTTTTCAAAAGTTTCCCACATCGGGATATATCCAGCCAAACGACATGATGAAATATAGATGCAATATACATATTTATCTTTGGTGACGCTTGACAGAAGGAGTAAAAGAGTCATCTAGTTTCAGCACAGCACGAAGAAATTTCCAACCAAAGAATTCTGGACTCAGAGAAGAAGCTTTGGACGAGATTTATCTTCGTGTACAAATTGCCGAGTGTTGACTTCAAGAGAAAAGTCAGTGGAATGAATTTCTTTCGTATCCGACAACAGGGAATATCACAATATCTGGTTTCCACCTGGATTCAGTATAGAAATACATTGTGATTAGAGTGACCCTGAAATATCTGTTGCCTTCTGGATTTCAGAGATTAGATTGCAAATGCTACCGTGTCATCTCCTCGAGGTAAAGAAAATAAATTCTTTAAATTCCCTGATTTCATTTGCAACGCGAATATGGAGCAAAAGCATATTGCTTAGGTTTATAATTCCTATGACACAATTGAAGAGAAACTATAAGGTTAAAGTTCTCCTATTTCAGAAAGGAGGAGAGGAAAAAAATGAAAGGGAAATTCAAGGGGAATTAGAGATGAGGTTCGGTCATACTGATTTTTCTGTTTGGTAAGTTTTATTGGTCTTCTTGAAAAACTATTTAACCATTTTTTCTTCACCAAAGTTTGCGTCCTTACCAATAAAATATTTTGGAATATCCTGAACCCTTGTCTTTACCTAATCCGTTTCCCTTTGATTTTGGGAAAGCCTTGCATCAATGCTAAAAGGTTAAGAATAAAAGCATCCGATACATTTTAGTTTTTGGTAAAAGAAAACTAAAGTGCCGGCTTTGTCTATCCGTCCGCACTTTTTCTGTCCGCCCTCAGATCTTAAAATCTACTAAGGTTAGAGGGCTGCAAATTGGTATGTTGATCATCCACCCTCCAATCATCAAACAGATGAAATTGCAGCCCTCTAGCCTAGGAAGTTTTTATTTTATTTAAGGTTAAAATTTAACCATAATCGTGAGTCTGGCATGCAGCACCACAGACCACCACGCCCAGCTGAGAGTTTCATGGGCCGTGGCTGAGAGTTTCATACAGCATTAGACAACGTACAGAAAACTCGATTGTGCCGAAGAAACTTTGGCGCATTTTTTACTTGTTTTTGTTAACATCAAAATGTGGAGGGGGTTGACCCTCTGAAGTAAAAACTAAAAAGAAGAAAATATTGAAACTGCATAATTCCGTGCTATCATGAGGTATAAAGGAAACATTATTTCATTGCTATATCTATATATGGTACAAGCGAGAGGAAGATAAATTAACCAGGGAGACAGTGACTTTTTTATAAACAGGTAACGAAAGTCTGATATAATTGACATTCTGTATATTTCTACCTTTTAAAAACGACGGTGAAAATTCACCGCCACTGAAAAGGGTGAAAAACGTTGAGTTTTTAGGGATGCCTCCATCTACAGTATGTTTCCTAACCAAAAGGCGCCGTTTCCGATTTGGTGGTCCAGCTTTACTTACTTTTTTTTTTTTTTTGATCTAGTTATCTTGTTTCCATAGTTTTGATTTTCTTCAGCCTCTACTTTCTAGATGATAATTCTCACTTGATGCTTCACGTTTGCAGAACTATTATTTTCATCATTGTAAGTTCTCTTATTTCGATTTTTTCTCAGATTTTACCTCCTTAGTCAAATCTAGTTCTCTCTCTCTTCTCTCTCTCTCTCTCTCTCTCTCTCTCTCTCTCTCTCTCACATACACACACACACGCACAAACACACACATTCACTGTAGAAAGTCTCATCAGGCGTTTGTCCAGGTCTTCATGGTACCTTTATGCAGAAATCTCCAGCAAACAAATAATGGATTGGTATTCCGTCTTGGGATACGAAGCAAAATCTAGAGGATATATAATGTCCTGGTCCAACTAGCTTCTAATTTGACGGATGACAGGAATTTTCTAAGGAATGAAGTTTTTATTTATCTAGAATATTATCATCATGATAAGGAAAGAAGATTGTGGAATGCACACATGCAATCAATGTTTATAACCTTTATATAATTGACGGCCTTCATTGACTGTAATAGAAAGGGAGATGGAGAAAAAGATAGGGAATAAGAGAGAGAGAGAGAGACAGACAAACAGACAGACAGACAGACTATAGGCGTAAAAATTTAACAAGAAAATCATGAAGATTTTAATAGCCAACCTCGTCACAACAAACAGGTTTATCGTTTGATCCTCACCATTTTGCCATGTGAATTTTATCTGGTATCTCACGTAAAGTGAAAAGGTTAAAATCAAAGGAGCCTCCAAAACGTCTGATATTGAGATGTGGTGTCCCAAAATTCCTGTTTGTGATAAGGACTTCGGTTAATGCTGGATTAAAGTTGAAGGTTAACTGGACCTGAGTGGGGAAAAGCTGACATTCATTCCAGAAATATAGATATAAATTAATCTACATCTTCAGATACACATTTCATATTGATAATCGATTAGCCTTTAATGATATTTAATTTTACATTCCTTTTCCTGAAGTGTAATTTTAATCATTGGCTATTATGATTTATTTTTAACTGGAATCATAAGACACTGAACAGTTTTAGTACTTGTTTTCACGTAGATGAACTTTGGGTACTGAAAGTCCGTTATTTTGTATTCCCGATGAATGGATATTATCAATAATTATATTTTATATATTTTTTGCATGGCAGGGAACCTATGAAGAATCATGGATTAAATGAATCAATAGAATGTTTAAAAATTTTTGGGACTCAGATTGAATGATAGAGACAAAGATAGACAGATATTAAACGAAAGTCAAAATACATGACAAATTTTGTTTCCATGCCTCTGTCTCCAGTTTATCACCCGTTGTGAACCCCAGACTAGGGCACGCTTTCAGTATTGACAAGGGTTTCATACTGGATAAACACTCATGTTTAAGAGGCTGTTCTGATGCGAAAAGACTTATTAATCTCTGCACAAATTCTGAGGGGAAACATTTTTTTTTTTTTGGAAAAATTATAGTAGATATTTTTAGGTTTTAAGCATGACATATCAGAGAGAGAGAGAGAGAGAGAGAGAGAGAGAGAGAGAGAGAGAGAGAGAGAGAGATGTATTTTTACCAAGCAGTCAACATTTATTTTCTCTACTGTTTCAGTCTTTCTTTTGTTTTTTAAAGAAATCTCATTAAGAAATTTACATGTAGCTAATTAAGGTGGCATTTGGCTCGTAGTCTGTAATTAAAGCTGAATTGTAAAAAAATAATCATGTGTTTATTATTAAAGAAGAAATTATTATTGATTTAAAAGGAATTTTACCACGTGAATTTCAAACTAAGTTGCCTCATAAGATCAGGAGATGTTTATAAGATTTTGGCGAAAGCTGTTAGCAGACAATTTCAATTAAAATTTTGTAACCAGTATCCCAAACAAAGTTTATCAACTTAGCAAACGGCTGGCATACTTAGAAGGAAGGCAAATTTTCTATAACGCTCTGTCTCAAACGGAGAGTAAAAGCGAGGGAGAGACAGACCGACAGAGAGACCAGAGAAAGTTAAAATGCTGCTCGAATGACCATCTATTTACAGCCTTAGTGCCTATCATTAATCGTTCCATCTATAACGGAGTTATTTAATCTGTGATTTTATCAGTCAAAATAATAAAATCCTAGGCGAAACTCAGTTCTTGTTAAAAACTACCTCGAATTTTGCAGCCCACTGCAACCAGTTGTTGTAGAATGGGAGGAGAAAGAAGTATGCAAAATCAAGCAAAATAATATAGCTTTTTTGTCTGAGCATTGCTTTTTGGGTTTCTTTCATAATACTAAGATATACAATTGATTTCTTCATGATCATGCAATACTCACAGAAGCAGTTCTAAGAAATAGCGAAACAATGAAAATTGTCTCTGATTTTTTTTCTATGAAAATTAAATATAAAATAGGATCCCAGCTTCTTTGCCTGGCAGAGTAATAGAAACTGCCTTTGTGAAGCTGATTTTGAGTTTACCCTTAATGCTGATGCCGTTTCTGTGGAACAGGATGCAGATAATGAATCCTTGCGGGGATACTGGCCTTGGTGAGAAACTTCCCTTGCGCCTGATGACATCTCAGTCTGGCGTCGATCATTCGCATCGTCACGTTGTGCCCGTTATCAACGGCCGTGGTAGTTGGCGGTAAGTAAAGCCCAGCAACTCAGACTACACGAACCCCCGAATTTGGCCCTTTATAACTCTGGAAATATTCAGCTGACTGGGATGAAACTCTGGCTTTAGAGGTTTCCCACTAAGGTCTTTAATTGTGCAAAATTTCATCGAAATCTGTTGAGCCGTTCCGGAGATCCAGATATTGATTTTTGGCGTTCAGGGAATGTGGTAGGAGGTGGGTGGGTTGGTGAGGGTCCTAACATTCTGTGGACCAATAACGGTAAAAGATACAGCCGTGAAACTTAATTTTCTGAAAGGTCGTATTCTGGTTGGGTGCCCTTCGGGGCTTGTTTTTTGAAATAATGAATTTTAAAAGTACAGTGGGCCATTCAAAGTAGTCCCCAAAATTCAAATTTCCTGATGCTCAGGTAAGTACTGCTAACAACATTAGAAATGACGCCGTTTTCGTAATGTGTGTGAATAGTGAGTGGTGTTAGGAGAGGCTGGTCTAAGAAAACTATATCTAAAAGCTAAACAGGCTCATTCTTTTGGTACCACATTTTTCCTTAGTCTACAGTAGGGCATTGTCATTGAAAAAAGGGACTGAAATCACAGGCAAAAAGGTGACGAAATCACAAAAGTGATTTTTAAAGCCCAGCCACAAGAGACAAATATGAATGTCAGGGCTTTACTTCGCATCCTGATAAATGGTGATGAAAGATGAAAAGTAGAAGTAGGAGTCTTTGCTCAATCAGTATAGAAAGCGAATGCCATTATGATATGCATACTGAAAAGGCTTTGGTTTGTACGAACCACCGCTGATGATGTGAAAATTAAGTAGATGCACTTACTTACTACCCAACACTGACCCGGCCCAGGTTTTTATTGAACATTATTCTAGTCTCCGCAACAGCAACAACAACAATTGAGATGAATTCACCGTATTATTCTCGACGACAAAGAAAAAGAAGAAAAAAAAATGTCACCCACAAAGAAGGGTTGCGTTTATATGATCGCGCACTTCTGATTGGATACATTTGCGCTATGTCTTCAAATTGTATTGCTTGAAGAAGTGCCAGTGTGCGTCTCTTCAGATATAGTTAGCGTTGTGCGTATTATAATGGCACTCGCTTTCTATAATGATTGAGAAAAGACTCCAACTGCTGCTTTTCTCTTCCATCATAATTTATCAGGTTGCAGAGTAAAGCCCTACGCCCTAGCCGTTACTTTGTAGTCCCTGACCTCCATATCTGTCTCTTGTGGCTGGGCTCTACTACCCCTTTTGTGATTTCATCACTTTTTACCTGCGATTTGTTATAAGGGGGTGCTGTTGTTTGGTGTTTGCCTCCTGTGGGTAAATGATGCTGGTCACCGTGGAAAGAATATCTGAGCATCAAGGAAATTCTTCATTGAAAGAAAAGTGAGACAGTTCGTTCCGTTCATTGATACTCACGAATAATATAGATTTTCTGTATAAAATGTTCGACTCCATAAAGTACTTAAAGATTGTTGTTGTTGTTTAATAATTTATGTTTTTGTGTGGAGGGGGCTTCTTAGGTTCTCCAAAAGCGTCTAAACAGGGGTGATCGTTTAAATGCATAATGTCTTCATAGTATATTAATTTAAACCTCTGCTGAACATGTGTTGTTTCTGAGAAAACTAGGCAACCGGTGCTCTTCATCAATGTTGGGATGCTGTATGAACTACAGTACAATCCCAGCTGGAATTGTGGACAAATATGTAAAATACTGTAAACAATTTGTGCATTTACATAGTAAAAATTCTGTTTCAAAATATTATAAATCTCTATACTCACTCATACACTAATATAGTAATGTTGGTAAGCAAACTTTATCAGTACATTATATTAGCACACGTGTTCAATATATATATATATATATATATATATATATATATATATATATATATATATATATATATATATATATATATATATATATATATATATATATATATATATATATATATATAACACACCCACACACACAAACAACACACACACACACACACACTATATATATATATATATATATATATATATATATATATATATATATATATATATATATATATATACTATATATATATATATATATATATATATATATATATATATATATATATATATATATATATATATATATATATATATATATATATATATATATATATATATATATATACATATATATATATATATATATATATATATATATATATATATATATATATATATATATATATATATATATATATATATATATATATATATATATATACATATATATATATATATATATATATATATATATATATATATATATATATATATATATATATATATATATATATATATATATATATATATATATATATACATATATACATATATACATATATATATATACATATATACATATATACATATATATATATATATATATATATATATATATATATATATATATATATATATATATATATATATATATATATATATATATATATATATATATATATATATTATATATATATATATATATATATATATATATATATATATATATATATATATATATATATATATATATATATATATATATATATATATATATATATATATATATATATATATATATATATATATATATACATCAGGACAACCAGTGGGTCGTTATGCAGGTTCTTTAATATACTCAGGACGGGCTGTCATGACTGACGGCAGATGCAACAAACAAAGGAGGGGAAAACAACAAAAACAATAAAATGAGCTTAATATTAATTTATTTATAATATTTACAAAGTGAGTCAGGTCTGGCAAAAAGATAAAAACCATAAATACAAAAAAAAGCCAAAGGCAGCACTAAACAAAATCCAGTTAAAATAAACAAAAAGTAGCTTTAAACAAAAAAAAAGGCAAAAATAAACAACAGCAGGCAGAAAAAAAATACCAAACATACGTCCTCCATCGGGTCACCAAGACAGCCCTCAGCTGCACAACAGGGACAAGACCCCACAAACCAGAATGCCCTGATGGAGACGTCAGGACAGCCTCACGCTGTCATCAAAGATGAGCAGCTCGTGGTCACACGACTACTCATGGTCACACTCCACCTCTACGTCGTGCTCCACTTCGTAGCCGTGCTCCAATTTGCTGCTCAAAACTCGACCAACGTCGACTCCAAAAACTGCCTGCTGCTGCTGCCACTGCCGCTACTCTCGCTGCCCTACCAGATCCGACTGAAGCAAGAAAACGGCAGCTCACTGACGAAAACATCAAAACAAAAAAACTTGAAGGTAAGAGGCAGCAATCCACAAAGGGAACGAGCGGGGAACCAGCAGTTCCGCAAAACCATCACTTAACGTGACACCTCCCCACCTAAAAGAAAAAAAAAAAAAAAATTATTATTTTTTTACACTCATGATCCCCTCCAATGCAGTAACAACCCGCCAGCCAAAAACAGAGCCGCCCTGTCACAGTCGCCATTGTAACAACGACCCGAGTGGGTCGTTATGCAGGTTCTTTAATATACTCAGGACGGGGCTGTCATGACTGACGGCAGATGCAACAAACAAAGGAGGGAAAACAAACAAAACAATAAAATGAGCTTAATATTAATTTATTTATAATATTTACAAGTGAGTCAGGTCTGGCAAAAGATAAAACCATAAATACAAAAAACCAAAAGGCAGCACTAAACAAAATCAAGTTAAATAAACAATAAAAAAGTAGCTTTAAAAAAAAAAAGGCAAAAACAAACAACAGCAGGCAGAAAAAAAATACCAAACATACGTCCTCCATCGGGTCACCAAGACAGCCCTCAGCTGCACAACAGGGACAAGACCCACAAACCAGAATACCCCGATGGAGACGTCAGGACAGCCTCACGCTGTCATCAAAGACGAGCAGCTCGTGGTCACACGACTACTCATGGTCACACTCCACCTCTACGTCGTGCTCCACTTCGTAGCCGTGCTCCAATTTGCTGCTCAAAACTCGACCAACGTCGACTCAAAAAACTGCCTGCTGCTGCTGCCACTGCCGCTACTCGCTGCCCTACCAGACCCGACTGAAGCAAGAAAAACGGCAGCTCACTGACGAAAACATCAAAAAAAAAAAAACTTGAAGGTAAGGAGGCAGCAATCCACAAGGGAACGAGCAGGGGAACCAGCAGTTCCGCAAAACCATCACTTAACGTGACACTATATATATGACATATCCCTATATATATTATATATAATAATATATAATAATATAATAAATATTTATATATATATTATACATAAGATATATATATATATATATATATATATATATATATATCATATATATATACATATATATATATATAAATATATATATATATATATAATATATAATATATTACAATAATATATATATATATAAAAATATATGTAGTTATATATATAATAGATATATATATATATTATATCGAAATATAAATATATACATAAATATATATATATAATATATCATATAAGGAATATATATATATAAATATATATATAAATATATTATATAGCAATAATATATATATATATATATATTATATTTATTAATAGAATCCTAATATAAAATATATATTATATAACAACTGATTGATGGAATGCCAGATGATGTATAAATAAAAGAAAATGCTGTTGAAACAACTCAGAGTGATTGCTAATACCTTTAGACACAGACTGATGAAAGATATGAAATCAAAGTTCTCAGAAATCTCGTATAATTGACAGATGATAACAGATATCTCTGAGGATGGGGATTATACGAGGATTTTTTGCACCTGGAATCCAACACAGTTGAAAGAATTAGTGGACCTATCAAAAACAGGCAAATCTTTGAGAGGCTTTACAAAGGATTAGACCCAATTGGCTCAAGAGCAGTGGAGGAATCAATTAAATGATAATATAGGGAAGAGACCTACCACCAAAAATGACCTTTAAATGAATAAGCTGATTACATATTTAAAAAGCACGAACCTTAATATATTCTCCTTTTGGTAAACAATAACAATATTTGCAAAAAGAACATTTTCAAAAAACTATTTAACATGCGCATACATTGAAAATATATATGAAGGTAATTAATTAGTAATTAAGCCAGTGATTTTATCTTTAAGGTCATTCTTGTACATTTTACGGTCCAAATAATGATGCCAGGGCTAAAGTTGAAATTACAGCTGGAAGTGAGTTGTATAATTGCAGATTCTAAAAGATTTCGTGAAGAGAAACCTTTCCATCTGGCAATCACTGAACTGTCAGTCCAATTGATCCTGAGTGTGTTTTCGCTTAAATGAATGAATGTTGTATTGCATGTTTACCCAGTTTTCACTGAATACTTATGCTCCTTAATTCTTACTTCTGAATCCTTACTGGATTGACTTATATAAGAAGAGCAGTCCAAGCATAGATTTTATATATTATGTTGTTGTTTTCCTTGGGGCTATTTTTTATTAGTATTCCTTTTAGTGTGTTAGTATAGAGGTTTCTTCCTCCATGTTACTTTCACTATAAAACTTTGTGTGGACTTTATTGTAGCAGTTATCTAGTATATGTGAAGGGTAACATAATTCTGTCCCTATTTTTCTAATGTATCCGATTTCTTCTTGATCCAAATACTGGGAACTGACAATGTGCACTGCTCGTAAAACATAGAAGAAAAAATGGATGATTTGAAATTAAAGTGGTGGCATGGATAGAAATGGACATAAATGAAATTGTTGGTTGGTTAACTATAAATATTGAATTTGCATTGAAATGGCTTTCTGTGTACTAAAACATCTAAGAAAGGAAGGCAATTGTCTTTTTCTAAATCTAAAATAAATTTAATGGTGGTATCTGGTTATTCAAATTGGAGAGTAAATCATTTTGCATTATCCCAGCAGGCAAAAAGCTAAAACATCATGAACATATCTATACCACTTCGAGGGGTATAAATGATATTAGATAAATATCGTTTTTCCAAAAATTCCACATGCAAGTTTGAGAGGAGTGGGGATGAAGGGTTGCCCATTACCATTCCAAATATTTGTTGGCAGAATTCACCATCAAATATAAATTTACAATCACAAATGCACAACCTAGTGAGGGAAATAAATGGCTGACAGTGGGACAAAAAGTTATTTTGTTTAATTTATCAACTAAATCTATAGTTATTATATATGTGAGAATCAGGCAGATCAAGTAACGGGGAAAGGGGCTTGGTAATATATTTTGAAAATTTATATGATATTGTTTTGGTAGGTTCACTAATTCTTCAACTGTGCTGGATTCCAGGTGCATCTATTCCTTATAATCACCATACTCAGGATATCTATATGTAATCTGTCAATTACACGACCTTTCTTGTAACTTTACTTTTTATCTTTCATCAGTCTGCTAAGCAAAGGACCATGTGTTGAAAGGCCTGCCAACCATTCCATTGTTTCACTTTTTCTTTGTATTTGCTTTTATTATAAATTATTATATATATATAATATAAATATATATATATATATATATATATATATATATATATATATATACATACATAGCATACAATCATGAAGCTACAAATGTCGCTTAATATCGAAATTCACTCTACCTCGGTATATCTCCGTTGGAGAATTGTCATGAAGGGAATTTATATAAGTGATAAATGAATTGGAATCGTCGGGACACATATAAATTCCCCTTCGGCGACAATTCTCAACGGAGATATACCGAGGTAGAGTGAATTTCGATAAAAGGACATTTGTAGCTTCATGATTGTATATAAATCATTGTGATAAAATTTCATATATATATATATATATATATATATATATATATATATATATATATATATATATATATATATATATATATATATATATATATATATATATATATATATATAAATTATCAGATTGACAAAATATATGTACATACACTAGCTGACCAAACCATTTGCTGCCCAGAGGAACTTTGAAGAACTCAGAAAATTTTTCCTTCATCCCTTTGAATTGTTTTGTCATGTAAAATAAACCCGTACTATCATAGAAAATACAGTTTTCGTTCCTTTTGATTAATAATTCTGTCTTCAATTCATTACTTTAAATAAGCATGATATAAACATGTACACATACATCTTGGCATTTATCTGATTTAAAATGGTAAAAAGAGAGAGAGAGAGAGAGAGAGAGAGAGAGAGAGAGAGAGAGAGAGACAATGACTGACTTTCAGTGGGAAACATTCTCGTTCTTTTTTACTAGTATTCATATAGAGAATTTATAAATGAGAGAGAGAGAGAGAGAGAGATATTGCAAGCCATGAATTTAATTGCAATAGTTAAAAACCTCATGGATAAATTCCATTCCAGATTCTTTGAGTGATGCCTTGAGAAAAGGGGAAAGAGATAGAGAGAGGACGTTTGGTAGAGGTGGTATGGTCAATTATTGGCGTAAATGGTGGTGGATTGCCTAACTACACGCTAATTAATTTCAGACCTCATTTAAACCGACTTTTTATAAGGAATACATTAGCGTAGCGTCACGAAGCAGTCGCTACAGCGAATTCCGAAGGTAAAAACGAGAAAAATAAATATTGTATGTGTATAATTGACAGATGACAACAGATATCTCTGAGGATGGGGATTATAAGGAACAGATGCACCTGGAATCCAACACAGTTGAAGAATTAGTGGACCTACCAAAAAACAGGCAAATCTAGTAGCTAGTCAAGATACAGTGTCCGTTCTATCTAAATATTAAATTATTATCATAATTGTAATTTTAGACACCGTAAAAAGAGCTGCAAGTGTTTTCGATTTTCTGTACGTGTTAAGGAACATGTTTCAGTTTCCTTCCAAACGTTTCTGAATAAAGTGTAGGCTGAATTTTGAATGGTCTAATATAGAAATTGTTGATAAATGGTGATTTTTAGTGGATTAAGTAAATTGGATATGATAATGGTAATACATCAAGGTACTAAAGAATTTGTATTTTTCTTAGCAATATATAATTAAGATACGTTTGGCTTAAGATGAACACTGAAAAAATTTGGTATTTTCATCAACGAGTAATCATTAATGAGTGGTAGTTTTATCACAGAAACATTTAGTCTGCTAATACGGATGTGAGAATGGTAATGGATTTGTTTCGTCTCGTCGATGAATCATTTATTTCTTGACCTCCAAAGTTGTGATCATAACTACGAAGTTTTTTTTTTAGGATTGAGAAGTTAGATATGATGATGGTAATACCACAGGGTACTTGAGAATTTGTATTTTATTGGCAAGGTATGATTAAGATACGTTTGGCTTAAAATGAACGCTGAAAAAAGGTGGCAATTTCGTTGCAAGTAATTTTTTAATGAGGGATATGTCTATCATAGAAGCATTTGGTCTGTTACTTTTTCCGTGGAGAGGATTGTAAACCACATTTAAAATAAAATAAAATAAAATGAATGGTGGAGAAAAGGAGGATTTACAGTAGAAGAAATGTTTTTCTTTACTATATATATCCATTCACTACTACTACCACCTCTGCCACTACATAAAAAAAATGTATTATTCTTGCTGTTTCGAATATCATGTTAAAAAAAAAAATTAAAATAATCATCTTCGAATGAAAAATTGATCGGATGATAATTTTTTAGGCATACTTTTGCCAAATTTGCCACACATTTTGTACTCTTTTCGAAAAACTTGTATGAAAACATAAAAAAATTACTGTGATTAACATTGAAAATTTTATTTAGGGGATGATGTATAAAGTAAATATGTATGTCAATTATTTCACAAATGTCTCCATTTGTGATATTAACTGATGATAATGATATTTGTAAAAAGTAATTAATAATGTCTTTATCTAAAAAGATTCCCATACTTTTGGCTATGTTTTTAATACATTTTTTCAATGTTTTAGTACATGACCTTTACTTTCTTCTTCCATTCATCTTTTTTTAATGAAGAGAGAGCGGAGGGGGTTAGTAATAATTTTTATGTATAAAATATAAGAGACATTAGGGTTGGGTTGGCGGATGGGAGGTTTATAAATATAAAGTATATATATAATATATATATAAATAATATATATATATATATATAAATATATATATATATATATATATATATATATATAAAATGGGAAAAGCACGTTAAAGAAGAAGAAGAAGATATATATATAAATATAATATATAATATATAAATATATATATATATATATATATAAATATATATATATAAAATAATGGGAAAAAAAACGTTCAAGAAGAAGAAGATATATACATATATATATATATATATATATATATATATATATATATATATATGATATATAATATATATATATATATATATATAATAGGAAAAAGAAGAAGAAGAAGATATATATATATATATATATATAAGAAATATATATATATATATATATATATATGGTCGATAATAAATATCATAATTAAAAAATAAATAATATATTTATATATAACATATATATACATGTAAACACAGAACTTGTATGAATAAAACAATTTCTTTCCTTGAAATTTACAGGCAAATGCGTATTGGTGTAAATGACTTTAGTAAATAAACGTTTTTTCTTGTTTTGTTATTAAATTTCACGATGTTTTTTTAACCCAATTTCATAAACAATGATTGTTTCCTCCTTCCCGTCTTCTCCGTCAGATACAAGAGTTAAGGGTATTTCTCGTTTAACTTTTAAATTTCTGTCGTCTATTTTTTTTTTTTTTTTTTTTTTACAAATTTAACGTGATAATCATACTCAAAATACCCTTTCTCAGTAGAATGTAGAAACTGCAAATTCTCTTCTTCGTTTATTAAATAATACCAAAAACCTTTTTTTAAATCTTCGTCGGTTTTTCATCTTTTGATAATATTTTATGTTTATTTATTACATCGATAAATTCAATATAACTACTATCCTTCATATTCCACTTGTTTGCTTGAGTTTCACACGTAATAATTAATCTTTTACAATACTTTTTTCCATCTTCAGAAACAAGAGTGAAATGTTTTTCTCGTATTTTTTTAATAAATCTTTTTCGTTGATAGCACTGTCTTCGATTTTTTATGAATGTCTAACATAATAGAATTATCGTCTGTAGAATTAATAAAGAAATCATCTTTTCCTTTGTTAAATAAAACCATTTACCATTTTTTTTACATTTTTTTTCAGTTTTTTCTTATTAATAACTGTTGACGATAATTTTTGATGAAGAGGAAAAGAGTGTTTCATTTCCTATCCATTATCACATACACCTACCATATATTTTATTATTATATATTTTTTCATAATAATATTTTTTGTCTGCCTATAAGAAACAGAAAATTCCGGCATGTGCCAGCCATATTTTTTTTATCCATATTGTTGTAAACAACAAGAAAACCGCTTTGAAAATGTATTAAAAAAAGTTTACATTAAATTTTGTTGAAATAGAATAAAGCTCGGAAAACAAAATTAAAAATGTTGTATAATAACGATGTATTTTTTCTATCTAATCAGTTTTATTATACGCCCCTGTCAATACTATTACTACTGCTTTTTAACAATATTTTTGTTAAAACAAAAAATAAATTTGAGTTATTATGAAGCTCTTTATATTTTTTTTTATTTATTAATAAAATAATAAAAGTTATATTATTCAATATACATAAAGATAAAATATAAATAGACCGCACCTATATTATAAAAAAAAATTTCGTGACCATGGAGATGGCTTTGGTGGATAAACAAAATTTCTTCTTCTGTTATTGTTATAGAGTCTCACGCTGTTTTTTAAAGTCATTTTCATAGATAAATAAAAATACACCGCACTTGTATAATTAAAACAATTTCTTGTGACCTTTACAGGCAAATACTTATTGGTGTAAATGGCTTTAGTAGATAAACGTTTTTTCTTCTTTAGTTATTTAATTTCACGATGTTTTCTTGACTCAATTTCATGAATAATGATTTTTCCTCCTTCCCGTCTTCTCCGTCAGATACAAAAAGTTAAGGGCATTTCTCGTTTTACTTTTAAATTTCTCTCGTCTATTTTTCTTTGCAAATTTAACGTGATAATCATACTCAAAATATCCTTTCTCAGTAGAATGTAGAAGCTTCAAATTCTCTTCTTCTTCCTCTATTAAATAATACCAAAAACCATTTTCTACATTTGCGCCGTTTATTTTTTTTATCTTTTGATAATATTTTATCATTGTTTACTGGATCTATAAATTTAATATAACTACTATACTTTATATTCCCCCTGTTTGCTTCGGTTTTGTCCCTTTACATATTACTGTTTAACAGATGATAATATTGGTGATGATATTTTTATTCATACTTTTTTACAAAACTGTAGGGTGGAAGTTGAAAAATGTATTCAAAAAGTTTTCATCAAATTTTGTTAAAACAGAATAAATTTTGTAAAACAAGTTAAAAATGGTGAATTTATTTTGTTATTCTATTTGACAGATTTTATTACACGTCCCCGTCATAATTATTACTTTTTGATAATTAAAAAAATTTATGAAAATGAATTTGAATTATTTTATTATAATAAAGTCCATTATATATTTTCTTATTTATTAGAAAATAATAAAATAATATATATATATATATATATATATATATATATATATATATATATATATATATATATATATATATATATATATATATATATATATATATATATATATATATATATATATATATACTGTATATATTAGCGCGAAGGTGGACCATGGAAACGTACTCATCTCAACATAATTCTTTATTTCCAAGGTTTCGTAATAAAAAGCTATAAAAAGCTTTATTACATCATCAGGGAATCTGTTAAATAATGAATAAAATTACTTAAAAAATTGCTCTGAAATTCAATAAAATTCATAAAATACTTCACAGTTAGAATACAAGATAGAAAAAACGAAAAAACAAAAAAAAGACATAAAAGCAAAACCAAAGACCTCTAACCAACCTTATACCAAGAAGGCAGAAAACAGAATGCATAAAAAAAGTTAACTCAGGTACACTGAGTGGAGGAGGTCTGGGTATTTAACTGGGGAACTAGTTTAATAAATAATAATTCCACGATAGGCAGTTCGCAAGCATTAGTTGTTTGGCCTATGATACAGAAATCGTTTCTATCAATATATGTTTTACAAATTTTCGAATGGTTTCTTATGCTTGAATGCTCGGGATTGGAGAGCCTACAGCCAGTCCGAAAACTTAATCCCCGATGAGAGTCGATTCTGACCATCAGTAACTTCCTCGTAGATCCGACATATGTCCCCGAGTTACACTTAGGGCAAGTATACTTATATACCACATTAGAGGTCAAAAGAGGGTTTAATCGATCTTTGTACCTGAAAAAGGAACCAATCGTTAGTGGGTTTTTAGGGATTAATTTATGAACAATTTGTGCGAACCTTTGTCGAAAAGAATCATCATGTAAAAATGGAAATTTGGCATAAAAAGTTAATTTTGGTACTGTACAAGGTTTGGCGACATTCATGAATTTTAAAATTAGCGCCCTGTAATAAAACTTTATCCTTAAAAGAGTAAGAATTGCAGAGAGTAACACCATTTTTAGTCAGCGGTTCTAAAAGAGGTACCAAATATTTAGCTAACTTATAATTAGGTGTATTATGATGCCAAGATGGGTCTCATAGGTGTATTAGGCTTAAGATTTGTTTGTCACCGGATCATCCTTTGGAGTTTTATACGGTCTCCCAAAAATACATAAGCCTAATAAACCTATGAGACCAATCTTGGCATCATATAATACACCTAATTATAAGTTAGTTAAATTTGGTACCTCTTTTAGAACCGCTGACTAAAAATGATTTTACTCGGCAATTCTTACTCTTTAAGGATAAAGGTTTATTACAGGACGCTAATTTTAAAATGGCTAGTTTAGATGTTGAATCTATTTTTACTAATGTTCCTGCAAAAAGAAACTATCGATATTATCTTACATAAACTTTTTCCTGAACCAGATTCTGTTTTAACAATTTTAATCGTATGTTTTTAAAACTCTTTTTAGAGCTGGCAGTGCTGGACACTGCCTTTGTTTTGATGGCAAACTTTTAAACTAACTGCCAGTGTAGCCATGGGCTCTCCTTTTGGTCCTACTTTTGCCAACATCTTCATGTGCTCGCTGGAAGAGCGCATGTTAGATGAATGTCCACTTAGGTTCCACCCACTATTTAATGGTAGGTATATTGATGACACCTTCGCCTTATTTAAGAATGATTGTGATATTGACTCGTTTTTAGCATATGTTAATACTAAACATAATAACATGAAGTTTACCGTAGAAAAAGAGGTGAATAATCATTTGCCTTTCCTAGACGTTCTTGTTACTTTTATCTTATTCAAACATGAGTTCGATGCAGACCGGTTCTTGGAGTTTTCTAATAATTACCATAATAATATTAATTTTACAATGGAAAAAGAACAAATTCAAAATTAGCCTTCTTAGATATTTTGGTCTCTAAGGAAAATGACTATTTCTGTACCTCAATTTTTAGAAAGAAAACATTTACTGGTCTCGGTTCCAACTTCTATAGTTTCTGTTTCCTCAGTTTCAAACTTAACTCTATATATACCTTGCTCTATCGTTCGTTGTTTCTTACCCATAACTGGACTCTCTTCCACAACGAAATTACTTTTCTCCTCCAGTACTTCTCTAATAACTGCTTTCCTTCTAAGACCTTCTATAAAATTTTAAATAAACTTCTTAATAAAAAGTTTTCTGAACATCCTTTACGTTTTAACGTCTCTTTATGCCAGTTTCCCGTATCTACTAGATGACAATTTTCGGAGACATTTTACTAAGATCGTACATAAACATTTTGGAGCCATAAATCTAAAGCCTATACCTAAGAATCCTAACACCATTGGCTCGCTCTTTGATGACGTCGGGCGTCGTTTATGAATACACTTGTCCCAGATGTAATCTGGGAAAATATATTGGATCTACCCGGCGTCATCTCAGGGTCAGGGCCGATTCTCATCGGGGCGTTAGTTATAGAACTGGTTGTAAGCTATCTAACCCGGAAGCTTCTTATATAAGGAACCATATTATCAAATGTAAAAGTACCATCAAATATGAAGATTTAAAAATTATTGGCCAAACAAAGGAACTCAACAAACTGCTGATTTTGGAAACGTTAAACATCAAATTACGAGTTCCGACTCTAAACAACCATTCCTCTGCTGTGCCGTTGTTTTTAGCCTAAATTTTGACGTTGTTTACTTTTAGTGTGTTTTTATCTTTGATGCTGAAAGGTTGGTTGTGTGTAGCTGTCTTCAACTGTAGTTTTATGAGTGTATAATTTTTGCTTTTTATTGTATGTGTTGGCGTTCTTTTTATTTATATATAATTTTGCCGAGCTATTTAGATGTTCGTTTCGTTTTTATATAATTTTTTTTTTTGTACCTCTAGTCTCAGTTTTAATCAAGTGTGCATGTAATTTAAGTCTGTAAGTTGTAATTTTACCATTAAAATTGTTTTAGCTTTTTTCAACTACTGGATCTTATAATCAGCTCTTATTTTATGTTAACATATTATATTTTATTTTGTAGAAAATTCCTGAAGATGTGGCGATGTTGTCAAGAAACGTAGGATTAAAACAAAATGTGTATCGCATCGTATTCTGCCCTTTATCTGCTTCATCGTATATATATATATATATATATATATATATATATATATATATATATATATATATATATATATATATATATATATATATATATATATATATATATATATATATATATATATCAAATATATACATATATACACACACACATATATATATATATATATATATATATATATATATATATATATATATATATATATAAATATATATATATATATATATATATATATATATATATATATATATATATATATATATATATATATATATATATATATATATATATATATATATATATATATATATATATATATATATATATATATATATATATATATATATATATAGATATATATATATATATATATATATATATATATATATTTATATATATATATATATATATATATATATATATATATATATATATATATATATATATATATATATATATATATATATATAGATATATAGATATATATATATATATATATATATATATATATATATATATATATAATATATATATATATATATATATATATATTTATATATATATATATATTAGAAATATAATAATTTTTATTATTTTGTAATAAATAAAAAAATATATAAATAACTTTATTATAATAAAATAATTCCAATTAATTTTTAAAAAAATTCAAATGATCAAAAGTAATAATAATGATGGGGACGTATAATAAAATCGATCAAATAGAAAAAAAAACAATAAATTCATATTTTTTAAAATTTTGTTTTACATAATTTATTCTGTTTTAACAAAAATTTGATGAAAACCTTTGTTACAAATTTTTTCAAAAGTGGTTTTCGTGTTGTATAAAACAATATGAATGAAAAATATCATCATCACCAATATTATCATCTGTTAAACAGAAATATGTAAAGGGACCAAATTGACCAGTATAATTTTTATATATATAATTTTCAACGTAATTGTACTTTCTATAATAGTAAACACCTTTCATTTCAAAGTATAAAATCTCTTATTATTATTATTATTATTATTATTATTATTATTATTATTATTATTATTATTATTATTATTATTATTATTATTATTATTATTATTATTAAAAACTTTTTATTATTCTTCCGGTAACACGAATAAAATATCCTCTACGCGGAGACTAAAATGAGAGTAATAAATATGCTTATCATCCCACATGCAATACAGTCGATCTAGATCTAAGGGGAGAATTCCAAAAGATTTTAGGTAATTGTTTTCATCAATCCAATTTCCCCTTTCCGAAGGAGGAATGCATTTTTAAATAAACGTTGGAAACTGAAAATCTCCTTGCAGTAAGTATTTTGCAACATATCTACGCAAAGATGTTCCATACTTGGTTGATTGATGGCAACTGGTGTTTCATAATAATAATAAAACATCTCTTCATCCTCCTCTTCATTATCAAAATCTCTTCAAGAATGCAGTTTGTACGTGGTTAGAGCATTCTAAAACGTAATAATTATTATTATTATTTATTATTAAATGATCTCGTATTTTCGAATCTCGTTGACTATCTAAGCAAATGAAACAAAGTTCAGAATTATGAATATATTCGTCGCTTTTGGGGAAATTTTTTTAAAGTTTGAATATGTTGTTTCCATTTTATCTTTTTATATATAAGAATAAGTAAAGACAAAAAAACTCTACTAATATTAATATAAAATAAAATTTTAACTATAGATTTCTTTATTTATTTATTATCATCGTTTCTATAATTATATATTTTAATAATATAATTATATATATATATATATATATATATATATATATATATATATATATATATATATATATATATATATATATATATATATATATATTATATATAAAAGTCTTTGACGAACTATGTGCTGGTTTCGTCAGAAACACATTGCAGGCGCAGTTGTGTCGATGTTGGAGGTTTAAACGGTTAGGTACAACGAGGTGCCTGACGCATGCGTTTGTGCTTTCCTGACCATGATCAGGATTTAAGTATGTGGAGACAGCGTGATCTTCGAACACTGAACTGGGGTCGTCACATTTCCAGGAAGTAAATAAGTGAGTGCGTATGTGTGTTGCACTCTCTAATGGTATATTATCTGAGGAACAGACACTCACAGGGGAACTTCATTTTGTGATTGGGTGTGATTTGTTTGTGGTGTAGTGTTTAAGAACCACCACCGTGAAAATACCTTATCTGTGGCCATAGGAAAGTGAGTAGCATAAGTCATGAACACATATCTTTTCCATACATTAGTGGAAATACCCAGTTGTGCTGTAGTGAAATTCCTCTGTGTCTCCATTATGCATTTTCCCATCCTGTTCTCCATTGTACATTTTTCTGTTTTGAATATTGATGTCATGTAACACCATTTCAGGTTTTAATATATGATATGTTTCTTTTAACAGGGATTCTGGGTTCATTCTGTGAGGACGAATATTTTGGAAGTGGTGTTTATTTTAACATACTCTATGACATTTATTATGGTCTTAAATAATTATGACCTTTTTACTTTATTTGGTGACCAGGGTGTTAGTCACTAGTATTGGTTGGTCTAGAATCATTAATCTGAATGTTTGTGAATCAGATTTTCCTCTAGTGATGATTTCCCTTTATAGGGGGTGGAATTCCCTCCATTTCATGATCGTAGCTTTTGCTGAATTACTTTCGTTAAATTTGCAAATAAAGTCTAATTTTGTACCTCAGTGTATAATTCCAGTGGGCCTTTGTTTGAGAGTAGATTCAGTGAGAGGAGTCGACGGGAGGGAAGGAATTTGCTGACCCAAGATAGGCCACCGCTACCAGAGAATCTTAGAAAAGTAAGATGACTGATGCTGTTCTTAAAACAGGTACAGCAATAGAATATGACCCTATTTGACCTGGGGATAGGGTCATTAACGCACACACACAAACACAAACACACACACACACACACACATTATTATTACACACACACAGACACACACACACACATATATATATATATATATATATATATATATATATATATATATATATATATATATATATATATATATATATATATATATATATATATATATATATATGTGTGTGTGTGTGTGTGTGTGTGTGTGTGTGTTATATATATATATATATATATATATATATATATATATATATATATATATATATATATATATATATATATATATATATATATATATATATATATATATATATATATATATATATATATATATATATATATATATATATATATATATATATATATATATATATATATATATATATATATATATATATATATATATATATATATATATATATATATATATATATATATATATATATATATATATATATATATATATATATATATATATAGTATAAAAATAATAATTAATTATTAAAATACACAGTAACAGCAACTCTCCCATTCGATGATGATGAGTGGTGGGTGCTAATGAAAAAAATAATAAAATGAAATAAAAGGATCTCCATGTCTAATGTGATAGCTTCCTTCCTTTTTCTTTTTTTTAATCTCATTTAGTTGATGATAAAGATTGTGATCTCTATATTCTAACAACAAAAAATGCTTAGTTTTTCTAATACACTCTTAATTTTATATGTCAGTTAATAATGATAAAATATATACTCCCATTCCACACACCCTTTCTTTACATATCTATTTATAAAATAAATTTTTTTTTATAAATAAAATATATATTTCACCAAACAATAATGACTTAATTCGAAAGATGCAAATATTTTTGAATTACTTTCATAAGACTGATGTTTATTACCCAAAAACGTTATAAAAAATGAATAGAATGTGTAATTTTACGGGAATTTTTTTTTTTTTATTGATTTCAATTCCTACTAGGGGCGGGAAAACCGAATCATCACTATACTCAGCTTTTTTTTCACCGAGGCGCATTTGCCTTAGAACTCACTGGCAGGGATGCCTTTTTAGCTCGGAAAAGTTTCCGGCGAGCTGATTGGTTGCAAGTATTGTGTCCGAATAGCATCATTGTTTTCAAATAATTACCAAGTAATGTGAATCGAAACTTATTTACTAACCTAAATTTCTCCCTCAGAAATGTTTTGTCAACAAATAATGTTAACGAATAAAGACATTATAAAGTATTGTGATGGTAATTCTAAATTTGATAACAACATCCGCTGAAGTCAACAACAGGAGCCTACTTTCGGATGCACGCTCATAATTTGTTTACTTTTCACATATTTTAACACCAATTGGGATAACTTACACTAAGCATAAGAAACACATGTTATTATAAACTTTTCTTGAATACCAGAATCTACGAAAAACATGGAATTAATAAAACTCGCTATTGGTGAAAACTTCCGGGGAGGTAAAAGAACAGCCTGTGGCTTTATATAAAATTGCCTAGATAGTTAGGCCTAGTTATTCATATGGTATCTACATGCCAGCAAATGTTGATGGGCAAGAAAACTTTCCAGATACATATCACCTTTTATAGGCTTTTGTGCTGAAGCCTTTTCTTATATCATTATGATAAATATGATGATAAATATGAAGAGGCTATTTTTTCTTTAACATAATAATAATGTACTTTCCTTATTATGGCTTTATTTCTTGCACACATTTCAAACTAGGCAAGCCTATGTCTATGTGTCTTACACCATTTTTTGACAATTGCAATAAATTTTGCTTAACTCTTTAAGGTAAGGAGTAACAGTAAACAGTAGCTGATGCTTGATATAAGTTAGGCTAGGTGTATGTAGGCCTATGATGTAAGTCCGTATAGAAAGGATTTGCTAATTATGTCGTAAAGGTATAGATTCTATTAATAGCACTATTTTCGGTTTGAGGATACTGTAGTGTTCCATAAATTGCATAAAAATCACAATTAAACGAATTCCTAATATCACCGAGTTACAACCGCGATACCCCTCCCTCCCCCTTCCATCCCCGCCTCGGTATTTGACAGTTAACGCCTATAGCCTACTAATCCTCAAAATGTATATGTGTATAGTACATTTTCCACGCAGTCACATATTCTTTTACTTCTCAAAATATCCGCAGAAACTCGTGTTAACCTTATATGTGTCCTGAACAGAACGCAAAATAAGAAAATAAAAGGTCTTCTTTTCTCGTATTGTCTGCTGTAACTTACATGAAAGAGTAAGTTGTTAATTTCTGCGAAATATATTTTTATTAGTGTTCACCTACAAAAAGAAGCATAGAAACTATTTAATTGCAGATATAGCCACTAAAGTAATCTCAATAACATAACACTGATTTCAACATTTACATAAATCAGGAAAAAGCTGCAATGACAATCAGCTGGTTTTCCCGCCAGGCCGCCAAAGGCTGTTCCTTTTACCTCCCCGGAAGTTTTCACCAATAGCGAGTTTTATTAATTCCATGTTTTTGGTAGATTCTGGTATTCAAAAAAAATTTATAATAACATGTTTTTATTTTGCTTAGTATAATTTATCCCAATTGGTGTTAAAATATGTGAAGAGTGAACAAATTATGTAGCGTGCATCCGAAAACAAGCTCCTGTCATTGACTTCGGCCGGTGCTGTTATTAAATTTAGACTTACCATCACAATACTTTACAATCTCTTTATTCGTTAAAATTATTTATTGGCAAAACATATATCTGAGGGAGAAATTTAGGTTAGTAAATAAGTTTCGATTCACATTACTTGGTAATTATTTGAACAATGATGCTATTCGGACAAAATACTTGCAACCAATCAGCTAGCCGGAAACTTTTCCGAGCTAAAAGGGCAACCCTGCGATTGAGTGCAAATGAGAATTGGTAAAAAAACTGAGTTTAATAACATAAGTTTTGAAAAATGATGCACTGGAATGATATGTAAAAAGATTAAAATTACGATCACAAATTATAAATATGCCGTTGACGTCGGGTTTTAGTTTTAGCCTCCGAATATCTCGGGATAACGAGGAAAATTTATCAAAGTCGAAAAGAATACAAGGGGCCGAGTCATTAAATCCCCTCAATCCATTTTTTCGTAACAATACCGAGGTCACGATTGATTAAAATGATAAGAACACCCATTTTTTTTTTTTTTTTTTACAAAAATTAATAAATGGTTGTATTGTTTTTTACATTGTTACTTAATTTTCAATGGTAGATGTATTACGTGGATCAAAACATATTTTTTTATATTGTTATAACTCTCTTAAAGCGTATTCAGTCTCCTTCATGTCGTGGAACACCGGGCTTGTGAACGGCAAACTGATCTCAGATATATATATATATATATATATATATATATATATATATATATATATATATATATATATATATATATATATATATATATATATATATTCTTTTTTATGATGTTGCCTTGTAATACGTATATCCTCCTATAATTTTGACATATTTATTTTTTTTTTGCATGTTTGTGTAATGATAATGATTGTTGAAGTGCCATATTTAGTTTGGCATCAGATCTCAAAAGAACTAATGATTAAATAACTTAATTGCGTAATTTAGAATTGATAATACAATTTTAATAGTAACATAGTTTAGAATGAATAATGTCTTTCTTGAGAAAAGTGTAGTATATGAACACGTGTGTGTCCAGCAGACTTGTTTCATTTCAATTGTCATAAGTTGAGATAAGAGAGAGCGCTTTGTTTTGTGTCATGATGATAGGTTTGGATAACAAATGCCAATTCGTCCCATATGGGCTCAAGATGAGTGATTTCATGTTGTTACATGAGTTGTTCGAGTCATGTATGCCACTCTGAGAGAAAAAATATGTGTCTTGACCAGATGCACCACGTTTTGTAAGACTGCATTAAAAACGTTTTGCTGGGATGAAGTAACTTTCCTTCTAGAAATTTCTCCATTGATATCTTGCACCCAAAATGCTTTAATGATGTCAGCTCCCTGCTTTTAGAACTTTTGTATTTGTACCCTGCTTTAATGACATCATGTAACCAATTAGAATTCTAAAATTTGGTTCTGATTTCTGAGACCAGTTCTCTCTCTCTGTCGTTCTTAGAAAGAGATTACTTTAATGTAGTGTTTTGTGGTCACGTATTAGCATTAACTTTGAGATCTGAATTTAGTAAAGTTATTTAGTTGTAACGGCGCCTGGTAAAAAGTGTGTTTTATGGTAACGCAGCTGCAGCAAGTGATTTTACAGAGGTTTTCACAAGTTTGTGTAAGGTAATGTAAATTTTACTTATTAATACCATGGTATGATAAGTTAGGAAATTTTGACCGAGTGAAATCATTATTGATAAATCATATGTGTATTTTTGTTAGTTTTTCTATTTACAATCTTTTATTTTCAAATTTTTATGTTTGAGATGTAACATTTATTTACGTAGCAATTTAAATATTTCTTGGTAATTTAACATTACATACTTGATTTAATATTTCATTTGTTAAGATTTTCTTTTAAATCTTGAGTAATTCTTGATAGTTTAAATTTTGCTTGATTAATTTAAATTCTGATAAAGTTTTTGTGAGTTAGTTTTGTTTCATAATTTAATTCAAAATTAATTGAGTGTTGTGTTATTTTCAAGTAATAATAAAATTTTTCAGATTGTGAATTCTAATTATAAACTTTGAATTTGAAAATAAATTTTTATTTAACATTTTTAGAAAAACAGTGTTTCATTTATTGATCACCAGTGAATAGGATTGATTGTGTGTATATAAGGCAAAGTGATAAACATGTTTTGTTCTTTTAGTTTTACTAAAGTGAATTAAGACCAGGAAACAGTTAGAGTTGTTTGATGGAGTGATGCCCTGTTTAGTCACCAATTCGGCGCCAGGATAGTGTTTCGCGGCGCCATTATTCTATAGTCTCCGTTTGAGCTTTTTTCTTTGATTGACTTCCCGTTTTCTTCAAGCTCAATTAGTCACGCTTAAAACGTGCCAGGTCACGTATTTTAATCATTTTTACTTTATGGTATTTATCTGGAATGTGAGGTATATTTTTGTGTTATCAGATTGTTCTTCATTCACAGGCATCAAGACTGTATCTGACAATATTGTAGCTCTGTATATTTTGTATTGTAATTTGTACTCGTTCACTGCATATTATTGTTTATTGTTTCGACCTCAGGTCACAGTCAATTCCATTGTCTCTCACGATATCCGGCCAGTCGTGTTGATAATTTGGATATTCGGGCACCAATTATCCTTTACGTCATACAAATTGAGAGGTTCATCTTCCTCAGCGCACAAATAGGCACAAGGTTCCGTCAACTGGCCCAAGAACATTTGAATTGCTGCGCTACTGCATAAAAGAGGATTTTGTTTGTCTTTTTCTGCAGCAGTAGCCGGGAATTACATAAATGATTTTACATGCTTGCACTGACGGGATGACACAGTGTGAGCTCAACTTGAGCTGACATCTTTTGATAGGCCTTGTGGCGCACACACAGACACTCATTGATTGAGATCGCCTTGCTTGTCGCGAAACATCATCCTTCAGTAAATCACAGGATGTATATACTTTTGCTGTCTAATCTATACCGTAAGCGAATGTCGTCCTCATCATATGAATCAAGAGGACTAGTTCTGTCTCTGAATATGCGATGCACACGGTGTTGTTTAGAACGTTCCGTATTTTTCACAAAAACGTACAGCGCCATATTCAAAGCGACCACAATCAAAATGGGCACGTCAAGGCCAGTTAACGACTGCTTAGAGGTTGGTCAGACTCAAAGCAACACTTAAGCAAAGTCGCTAAAATGACATTTAACGCATGCATAAAATCTAAGGAGTGCGACGAGTTACACTACCAAAACTGAAGTACTGGTTAACGACCATCTTTATCTAAGAGCTGCTTCACGACCGCTTCGAGTTACGCGCCCCAGCAGGCACTTTGCACCAGGACTCTTATAATTATGGACATTACACCCCTTTCATTTCTGCTTTGCTTAGTCCGGATATCAGAAAGTTATAAAAAAAAAATCCTACATCTTTTAAGTGACTCCACTTCATCTATTGTGACTTATATTAAGCAAATTATGACCAGAATCTGGGGGAGTGGGAGGGAGGCTTTAGAGAACCATATGCTACAGCGCCCTTTCCATAATTCATACCTGCCGAAAATATTGCTCATTTCATATGAAACTTGGAAGGGAAGAGAAGAGAAGAGAAGTGAAATATTATACACTTGTGGAAATATAAATTTAGGTCTCTATTTCACAAGAGGAGCGTTGCAACCGTAATGAACCATTAATACTGTGGCGTAATTCTTAGTTACATTAATCGCTGAATGAATTACTAATTTCTTGATCAATATGATGTGGACATCGTTAGATATGAAATGTATTAAATGAGAGATCACTAGGAGTGAAGTGTCATCAACCCCGTGTTTTTCTTGTGTGTGTGTGTGTGTGTGTGTGTGTGTGTTTGTGAGAAAAGGTAGTGAGTAAATGCTCCTCTTTATAAGTAGAAATATGTTTTACTATTATTATTATTATTATTATTATTATTATTATTATTATTATTATTATTATTATTATTATTATCGAGTTAATCATAGTCTATCATAGATAATACCTATAACTGGTAATTTTCCATAAATGAAACAGCACCTATTCCGTAGGATAAAAAATAATAGAAATCTATGTATTGTGTCTCAGTTTTCGTTACTGAATATTGATTATTTAAGCTGTTTCTTTATTTACTTGTTTACCTGTCCTATCGAAAGTGGTCTCAAAATGAAAGTAATTTTGTTCTAATAAATCAGGTACATTGTTTTGTCTCTGCTTCTCCTTTTTCAAGAGAGTTTTTATTACTCAGGGGAAGAGTAAATATATGTTTACACATTACTTTCATAGTGCGGGATCCAATCCCTGGAAGGGAGATAATTAGCTCACATTTACAAGGCTTCGGAAAACTGGTTTTGTCGCTGCTACAAAAAAGTACGAAAGAATACCCATTGCAAATTTCAGGTTTCTCATTAAGAGCCAAATGTAATATACATATATTATAATTTTACTACTCATACTATGTCAAGCAAATTATCGTTGAGAGAGAGAGAGAGAGAGAGAGAGAGAGAGAGAGAGAGAGAGAGAGAGAGAGAGAGAGAGATTAATCATAGGCCAGAGTATCTCCTCTTGAATAAACAGAACTTTATCCAGGGAGACAAAACGATTATATTCGAATTCAAAAGGATATCATGATTGTAAAGAAAAAGCAAGCAAAAAAAAAAAAAATGATATGATGAAACACCCCATAACACACATGTTCCCACATTATGATGAAGCATTGTGATGAGGCACCGTATGATAGTGTGTCTGATCGCGTGGAAGGTGATAATTTAAGATCTCATGATTATGGGTATTGGCGAGTCCATGAGAATGGTGTATGAAGAAGGTTGGGTTTCTAAAACTTTCTTTTATTATTATTATTATTATATTATTATTATTATTATTATTATTATTATTATTATTATTATTATTAAATCACACACTTACAAGCACCTAGCGCCAAAAGCCACGAGGTGTGTAGTAACGTACAGATAAAAGTAATGAAAGCTAAATTAAATCATCTCCTTATCTCAAATCTATCAGTTTTCGATACATTTAGAGTCTGATATTTTCGGTACCTTTAGTCTAAGTAAATAACATATGGAAAGGAAAAAGTTTCAAATTGGGATTTAAAGACGACAAAATAGATCTCTAATCAAAATTTGATACGGTCGTCTTATCGAACGCCCAGAATTACTCCAAGGGCCTCGCATCATCTCACAACCACTTCCATTACTTCCCGGACCCTACACTCATATAAAATTGGTTCATTTAAGGAACCCGTGACCTTGTTTTGAAGGTCACTGCACTTTCCTCTCTATTTAAATGATATAAAATCTGGGGCTGGAGGCTGAAAAACACACATTCAGCTTGATATTCCTTATGGAAAGTAAGTATGTTATGCGTATATGGCTTCCAATTTTCCTCTAGGACCGAAATTCCTTAGAGAATATGGATTTCATGTGAATGAATAAATTCTTTTGTTGACATAGTCACTATAGGAGCGGCAACTCACCTCTTTTCATCACCCAGCAGTTTGCTGAAGCGGCTCAGTTTCCAGCGGCCGACCTGGTTCTGACCGAACCAGCCACTCTCTTCCTGAGGTTACGAGGCCCCATTTGATCACGAAGCATTGAGTCACTCACCTATCCTCTGAGCTCATAATTTATCCTGAATGGGATACAAGAAGCCCTTCGGAGTGACAGTCCTTTCATAATGGAAGCTTCGTTTTACACCACACTGGAAGAAATTACCTCTCATTAGTCTTTCTCCACGTACGCCTTTTTCTCAGGACGATATCGGTGGGTCTGTAAAACTCGGGGGAATTTTGCTGTGATTCCAAAATCAGTTGTAGGGATATTGCTGATCTCATACAAAAATGTCTTCCAGTTCCAATAATTCCTTTATAAACGTTTAGGCTTACGACTATTAATATTGTACCTGCCAATAATACCAGTTATAATTCAATTTGTAATAATAGGTTTTCATCCCCTTGCAGGGATATTATCGTAACTTTTCGATGTACGTGGACATCAATTTCATGACTGTTATGTTTTCTACGTAAAATTCTCAAAGTATGAAATTTACTGATTACTGTGCGTATTACACATATGTTCATTGATAAATTACATGTATACGGTAGCAATTTGCTTTGCAGCGTGTAATCAGGCATTTGATAACATTTGAAGGTTTCTAAAAACAGCTGAATTATGTGCGGTTCCCCTTTCTTCGCAAGTTTGTTAATAAATATTGTTGAGTTTTCCCATGTGTTTTCGTCTCCGCTGACCAACTATTGCTGGATATTTGCTACCATTACTGACCCCTCTATTATTGTGCAAAAGAACTTGCACTACGGCCCAACAAGGGTCGTAACATCAAACTAAAAGTTTCAGTAAACTTAATCTTTTTTGGTCAGCTTTTAGGACACACTTAATCTTATCTTTTATCATATTCTTGACGCAGTATTCATCATTATAACCTAATTCCTTAAAAGAATACTGAACCTCTATTCTTGAGAGTTTTATTGGACAAAAAAAAAAAATCGGAACTGACATACCTTCTGGTCCTAAAAAAAAAAGCACAACACTTTCTAGGTAAAAAACTTTCTGTGACACTCTTTGTAGACAAAGATCTCAATGGAACTGACTCTTTTTATATAAAAGCACACTCTGGATAGATAAAAACTGACTTTTATGGGCAGAACACTGACAAACAAACACTGTCAAGTGAAATGAACAAAGTAACATTTTTGGCAAAAAGTCTCCACTTCCTGGGTAAAATCAACTCTGGCTCCCGTACTGACAAACTTTGTAGACAAATGAATTCCATTTTCTGTGGAAAAACTTTCACCTACACTAACAAGCAAAAGGAAAACTCATAACAAAAAAAGAAGTGCTAAAAGACTCCCTGACCAAGAAAAAAAAGTTAAATTGATATACTGTGTTGAAAACTTGCAAACCAACATACTTTCAAGCCCAAAAAATCACTGTCTAAAGTAATAATTTCCAGTCAGAACAAATACCTCCCTTGAATCAACAGAACTGTCTAAAAAAAAAAAAAAAAAAAAAAAATTTAGCTCAGTTTAAATAACACTTCCTAGGCGAAAACAACCTCGGAATCGATAACACTTTCCAGGCAAAAAATACTTTCAAGAACTATCGCAATGGACAAAAATCACTTCCATTTAGCGTATTCTCCTGGCAAAAACCTCCCTAATAAAAATGTTTAAGCAAATCTAACACTCCTCCAAAGATACACATATTTTTAGCAAAAAGTCTCTCAAATAGACGACCTTTCTAAAAAAAAAAAAAAAAAAAAAAAAAAAAATTGAAATGGCCTACTTTTGGGACAGCTTCCTGAGCATAAAATTCACGAAATATAAAGGCATTTTAAGAAAGTGACGCATGAAGCCTAGTAGGAGCTCTCAAAGTAATAGGCATTCTAATCAAAAACTCTCAAACAAGAATATATACTTCTTGGCAACGAAAAAAGCAAACTAACAGAATTCTGTGAAACCACACACACAAAATAACAGACTTCACAGCCAAAACAAACTCCCTAACAGACTTTCTTGCCCACCCCACCCCCAAATCACTAACTACTGCTGTACGTTTTCTAGCCCCCAAAAATTCCAGACTAACAGACTTTCTACATCAGGAAATACAAACTAGCAAGACTCCCAAGAATGATCAGATAATATTACTTACAGACTACCAGCAAAAACTACAAAGTAACAGACCTACTAGCAAAAATTTTAACAGACTCCTTAGGCAAAAGCCCACAAATCGCACAGCCTTTAAAGTTAACAGTCTTCCTGAAGGCAAAACAGCCACAGACGAACAGGCTAAATGAAAGTACAAGCAACACAGACATTTGAAATAATAATATGGCATAAACTACCAGAATCACTTCAGAGAGAATGTCACAAATTAGTGCACAATCTAAACCCAAAGGTATTGCAAACCAAGGAACTTCCTTAATACAAAACATGGCAGACTTTCTGAAAGCAAAGTAGCATGGAGAATCAAGACTTCCCCAGACTAAGTTTCACAGAGCAATTGACTTTCTCAAAGTGAAATTATCACGCAATGACAAACTTCCTGAAAGAAAAAGTGCTACAACAAACTTTCCGAAACTTCAGTGAAATGTGAAAGTATCACAGACTAAAAGACTTTCTAAAACCAAAACTACCATAAACCAAGAGCCTTTCTAAGCTACAATCTACCAGGGAGGAAAATCTTCCCGAATCCTAATTGATCTTGAGCCAGTATTTTTCCTGAACCCTTGACTCGTTTCAGACACCAGCAAACCTCTCCTGCCCTTGAAACTTTGCATCATGTATTCAGATGATACTAATTTTGGCGAATCCTGATTCTGTCATCGCCCGCTAAAAAAAAGACAGTCCCGGATTATCAAAAGCAAGGCCTGGGGCCTGAACTCGTGTTACTAGAATTCCAGGTTGTCACAAACACTATCTAAATGCTCAACACCAGTATGCCAAACTAAATCTGTCTGTATTTCATACCCCATTGTCATAAACCAGTTTTTTAAAAGTTCCACATGATGTACCTTCCACAGTCACTATCCTATTCCTGTACACCAATATCTAATCCTACACACTGAAACAAATAAAGTACAACTCTTAATATTAACCAAACCTATTTTCGGCATTAGTTTAAAAACACCAAACTTCGATCTGTCTTGTATTGCAAACCTTTACAATAATGGAATAACACTTCGAATCCCAAGGCATCACGAATAAGGACTTAATTTAGCCACAAACCTACATCATAAAAAAGGACTTATTTATTCCTAAACTACGTATCAGTAGGCTACTTGAATTACATTACCATATCAGGATTCGGAAAACCTCTGCACAATTCCACTGACATCCAGAAAGATAAGTTACACATCATTATAAAGCCCAGGAAGTTATTAACCCACATTATGACCATTGTCTTAAGTTAGACAAGATCAGGTATATCAACTGTAAGATCAGTTGACATTCTAGTGACTTCTCAAAGGTACCATGATTCAGGAAGGCCTGCCTATACAAATTCTGGAGCAATGAAAAGGCTACACGAGTTATACATCTGAATGTGCACAAAACAGTAAAATCAAGCCTCAAATCACATATTCTCTCAGCAACCAAGTGGCCAAGATAATACCATACCACCTTTACTTATGCACCTAACATCAGGGATATGCATCTCCAATTCTGAGAGCCAGCACAAAGCTCAGTAAAACCCACATCAGTAATATGCATCTTCAGTTCTGAGAGCCAGCACAAAGCTCTGTAAACCTCGCTTCAGGGACATGCATCTCCAGTTCTGAGAGCCAGCATAAAGCTCTGTAAGCCTCACATCAGGGATTTGCATTTCCAGTTCTGAGAGCCAACACAGAGCTCAGCAAACCTATACAACACTTTCTCTGTCTAAAAAAAATGACGACGAAACCTGTCAGTACATGACGCCACTTAACCATTATAAACTGACGCAAACATTTAAAAAATTTGCATTAAAAAGTACTGCAGTGTTTGTAAGGAAACGACAACTAGCTTCTCTAAGGCGTCTGATTCGTCTAAATCTTAATCAAACTTTTCACGGGATAACTTTCTATAAAAATAAAAAATGAGAAACAGTTTCCTCTTCTAGATAAATGACAAGGAAAACATTTATTCTGAACGTGTCTATGACCTTTCACAACCTCAAAATCTCAGCAAGTCTTCTGGTAAGGTATTTGGTGATATCATTATGACCTTTGCAGCATATCAAAGGCCATATTATTACACATTAGCCGTGTTAAAGCCTTGTTAAATAGTTCGGTTTCTGTCAGTTTTAGGCCAAAGACTTTCATAAACATTTCTGCAAGATTAACACACACACACACCCAGTTTTATCTAACTAACTGACAATGTTATGAACTTTACAAGTTTTCACACATACTTCTAAAACTGGCCATCGTGGTATTTATCCCTTCTTTATTTCAATGACACGAATGTAGTGCCAAGCTTGAGACATGAAGGTATTTAAGCCCCAAGCTGGTACCCCCTTTTGAAGCGACGGCATGTGTCCGAAATGTAATTAAAAGTTTTATTGTACACGTGACCAAAAGGTTAACTTTCAACTTTCTAAGTGTTCTGATAAACCTACTTTAGAAGTGATGACATTTGGTAGGTTATAAATGATAGTCAGTGCTCAGAAATAAACTCACGAAGCTGCTCCACGTAGGATACTATTAAAAAAACAGCATGTGGCACAATTAATCGAATCTTTCGTCAGCAACTATGACAAATTCTTCCCCAGAAAATAAATTCTCTAATCCAGGTAAATGATGTTCTACAAGCTGGAATTTTCTGCAGTACATCACCAAATTGACATAAATTAGGCCAGGAAATGGTATTTGAAATAAGGGAATCTAATAATTAAATCATAACCAAAATGTGACAATTCAGAATAAAAATTTCTCCAGAAGGGAACTTTTCTTAGATAATAATCTGAGATTTTAAAGTCATACATATAAAGAACTTTTGCAATTTTAGTCAATTATCCATAAAAAACTGACTCAGTATCATATATAAGTACTTTTGAAAATAGATCAGATATCCATATCCACAAATGTTTAGAAGTAAATTTATACCCAGCTCCAAGGGAAGACTTCTGTCATATACAAAGCCAACCATACAATGATTAATACAGTCGAAAATACATCATAATCACAAGTCTGTTGCTTAATGCTCCTCGTTTTCTACGAGACTTATTACAAGACTCAGACTATGTAACAAGACGTGGGAGAAAATCCTTCTTGTAATCTCAAAAGAAAACAGGAAACAGAATGTCAAAATGTCTGATAGCCGTAGATTTTCTTACAAGTTATTTAGAGAAAAATAAAAAAAGGGGATTCTTTTTGGCCATTACACATCGTTTGGTACAAAAATTCTGTAGGCTCAAAACACCATATCAAGACTCTACATGCAAAGCAAGCACTTGCTTATGTACAAATACAGTCATAGGTGTATTCGTAAGACAAGGATTGTCTTATTACACCCACCTTGGACTTTCTGTACAATAACATAATTCTTCGACATTTGAAGGGGTCTAACAGTCCTCCCTAGAGACAGAAAACTGAAAGACATCTGGGAAAGCACACGCGAAGTATTTATAGGGATTTTTCCCATCAGTGCCAGTCAACTGTCAGCTTATTGTAGAACACTTAAGCCCTTTGAGTGGACTGGCTGTATACCTCCTGCTGGGGGCACTTCCCCTCCGGGGCACTACACTGCTGACCCCAAGGAGTCCTTTATTTTCATTTCCAGTTTTCTAATTTCGCAGCATATAAATTTACACACACACACACAATATACATATATATATACATACATATATATAATATATATATATATATATATATATATATATAATATATATATATATATATATATATATATATAATATATATATATTATATATAAATGACGACTTCTGTACTTCAACTTGCATCCCTTCATATTTTCTTTAAACTGTTCAGATTTACAGTTTTTCTTTTTATAGGCACAGCTCCAGTTCCCACTATGTACACAGTACTAAAAATAAAAACTCCTTTCTCAAATATTAACTTAAGGCGAAAAACCTACACACATTGCAAAGCATGACCTACTCCAAATTTACGACAAAAAACTCTGGAATCAACTTCAGAATAGTGACAAAAGAAAGTATCTTTATATCTGAAGATTTACTTGAGTTTCATACCCTACCAGTCTAAGATCCAAATGTCTATTATCATGCACAAATGAATACTTATAAATGTGTAGTTCACGAGTGTGTTTAGAGTAGGAATTCAAGTGTGAAAATGGATGGTTAAGAGTGAGGTATCTAATCCCTGTGTCTGGAAGCAACGGCAGAAACTCCTTGGTGTGTAGTTTAAGCGTGTTTCGAGTAAAATATAAGTGTGAAAACACTAAGAGTGAGGTACTTAATCCCTGTTTCTGGAAGTAGTGGCAAAAACACCTTGGTGTGTGTTTGTGTGTGAGTATGAGTTTATAAGTGTGTGTGTGTGTGTGTGTGTGTGTGTGTGTGTATTAGTGTTCAATATAGCAAGTCAAAATTAATGTCCGTAGAATCCTCTAGTAGAGAATGATGCTTTAAAACTTGTGAGGCGTACAAAGCAACTTCGGTAAACTATGCAATGGTTCTTCAGATAACTTTGGCATGGCACAAAATGTGTTGAGTTGATTCTGTAAAACACACACACACACACATACACACACACACACACACAGAGAGAGAGAGAGAGAGAGAGAGAGAGAGAGAGAGAGAGAGAGATGGAAATCTCTCTATAGCAAAAGCATATAGACTTTATTATAGCATGGAACGTGCAGGATTTTTGTTCCCAAGTGCTCAGGTGATCAGAACTGCTTCTACAGTGCAAAACGAGTGCAGTTCTGGAGTTTCCATTGTGCTGTAAATTTACGAAATGCCTTTGAATGTGCAGTGTATGAATTTAAGTTCATATAAAGAGAAGTCTAGTCAGAATGGAAAGTTCAGAGGGAGAAGTAAGAACAATATCTTAGTTATTCACATGATTTTGCAAATTTATTTTGTTTTTGTAGCTAATAACTTTGCAAAAAATATTGGCACTTCATAGTTCTGCAAACTCTGGCCACTGGGGAAAACTGTATAGCTGTGAGTCGCCAGATTCAAAGTTTATCTAACCTAGACTGCAATGTCCACACGGTGTACCATAAATAATGAGGCACTGTATACTGATATAATTTTCTTGATTTTTTGTTGTGCTGAGAAATAACAAAGGCAATAATTACCTTAAAGGCTAAGATTTGATGAGAACTGACAAAAGAGCCGAAATACAGTAGTCCTTATACAGTTAAATCAATACAATTTAATATCACAATACTTTTCCCATTATTCCAGTTTTAAATCAATACAATTTGGTATTACAGTAATTTTTCCATTTTCCATTATTCAAATTTTGAAGTTAAATCTTTAACTATAACTTTCAACTGATTAAATCACTTGAATTCAATGGGTATTGCAGAAAACATATAAATACAAACAAAAAAGAAAATACTGATACCTTAACCTAAAAAAATCTCCATATGTCAAGACACTGTACCACATGTTATTCTAGAATCTACAAAAACCTATCGTTCAGAAAAAAACAAACGCGAATTTCTCAAACAATTTATGTTGAAGTCAAAAGCAGGCAAGATAGACCTTGTTGTCATGGAACTACATTGTCCACAATGCTTTCCTTCCTAAGCTGAAACTGAACTCTTCTGGCAAGATTTCCCTTGTGACAACTATTCAAAATTTCCTTGATGCCAGGAATGACTTGTACTTTATATGATTGCTTGTTTACATGGCTTCTTTCTGAGTCAGTCTTAAGGAATGTCTACATGTAACCATAAGCTCTAAGTAATGATATCAGTTAACCAAACAACTGCTCTCCTAATTCCTGAGAAGTCCATTAAGAAATTTCCTTGGTGCCTGAAATGATCTGTACATTATATGGCTACTTGTTTACATGGCTTCATTGTGAGCCATTCTTATGGAATTTCTGCTTGTAACCATAATACCTAACTAATAATATCAGTTAACCAAACAGCTACTCTCCTCATTCCTGATTTTTCCACTAAGAAATTAATTTCCCTTTCATAGCAAAGATCTAGAAAATACTCGGTGCTCTAATGAAAATACTATTGGCTAGTAACTAAGATGATTTTAATCTCTTCCAAAAATTCTGTTTATCATTGCAACATTCATTAAGACGAATAAATCCTTTATATAACTGAGAATGCCTCTTAAATGTATATTAGTTCATATACCAAAAAACATTCAGAACTGAATCTCCCCTTGAAAGAGCACTTTCGAATTTACGTATCCATATACCTAAGAGACCGCTGTTAACAATAACTAACCTTATTTAAAGGAACGCTTTCCTCACTGTTCATTTACCAAGACTAGAATTTTCATAAAAATCCCAAATATCCTCAAATAACGCATTCAGTGTCACTGCATCATTTACCTAATATACTATTGGTAAAAGTGCCACATTCACTTTAAAGTAACGCTGAGAATTTGAGTTTACTTATCAATTCATTCATCTACAATACATTTAACAATAATACCAAACTGCTCTGAAAGTAACACTTTCAATTTGGAACCTTCACGTGCCACCAGTGTCTTGAAATATGCAGAGATACCTTGATAATGATGCTCTTGATAAGATACTCTCCAGTAGTCACAGTATAACTTCTAATTGATGCATGTTTAATGTTAAGCAAGATGCATTATGGTCATGGCGAGCTTTGTACAATACTCAGAGAGATTCGTTGAATCGCTTGAAAAGAATGACAAGTTATTTATGCCATAAAGTTTGAGATAAAACTAATACAATAAATTCTGAAATGCCTCCTGTCTTAACAGTGCAAGCATTTCAATGCTTCAGGCTGAGATATCTCTCCTGTATTAAACGAAGCCTTTCAAAACCTTTAAGCTTTAAAGTATAAGTACCAGTGCTTACATAATATTGCAATAGCGCAAGACCTCAACACAATTACAAAATTAATCCCAAAGTAACTGATATAAATCAACAAAGAAACAAGCTATGGATTAAGGCTATATATATAAAAAGCTAAACCCCAAGTCCTTGCTATGAAGGAAGCTAGTTCAAGAATATCTATAAGATTCGTTAAAGATAAATAACAGAAAAGTTTGTACTTTAGTCTAAAATATTACCCACTTTATAAAGGTTAATACCTCTAAGGTTCTTCTCCACACAACTATTCCCAACTATATCTGCTGTCGCGAAGATGTTCCATGAAATCAGCGAAACCTATTCCGTCTAACTGATGAACTTTTTACTACTGATCATATATGAATGAACTGAAAATAAAAGCATAACCTACTATTAACCTCATGTGAAGTTCGTATCGTGAACAACGACCTCCTGGATACTGCAAATCAAAGCTGATGAAAAAGTTATCCTTAAAACACGTGCTTTTTTTTATATGAAATAGCAAAAATGTAGCCATGACTAATAGTGCAGCAGATTGATGGTAAATCGTTCAGATATTAAACAAATGAAATTTGGCACAAAATTCCTAAGATCGCTCTCTTAGAAAAGGCTGCTGGGTACCTGAAAATCCAAGATGGCGGCTATTTTTCAAAATGGCAAGCCATCTAACTGTAGATTCACTGGTTTGGGAGCATCTATTGGATGGAATATGCCAGTTTTTTTTTAAACCTCGACTTTTAGGTTATAAAATGTTCCATAAACATTTTATTGAAAACCCAGGTACTAAATGAAATAACCAAAATGGCGTACAAAATGGTTGCCATAAAAGTTTTTTTTTCTATCCACAGCGCTAGCAGACATAGAGACCAACTGTTTTATTTAATGGTATATTCATGTGATCAGACAGTTTAACTAATATGCTATTTTCAACAAAATAGTAATGGTATGGTCACATACAACATTGTGTCTAAGACTGTAACCATAAAAAGAAAAGTAATTTTAATACTGGACTAAACTGCAACCAATCTATGTATAGGTCTCTCAACCTACACCTTTGAAAAATTCGAGGATAAGGAGGTAAGGCATAGCATGACACGTTGGATGCTCAAGCTAGATTATCTACTGAAGAGAGGGCAATATTTATCTAGACTTCACATTTGCAAGTGCACAGAGCTGTGCAGGAAGACCCAGCTTGTAGCACTTGCACCTTTCCCGACAGCCTGCTTTGCATCCACATTTGGTAAGCTGTTGGCAACTCTTGGCTAAGGGCGAGTTGGTTGTCAGAGGACTTGCCATGCTTCACCAGACTTTTGCCATCCCCACTCAGCAGGGTTCTCTGGCTGTGGCTGACACTGGGTGGCCTGCCCCCACACAACCAGCCTAAAACTGCAGCACCTGGTGTGTTGGAGGAGAGCTCCTGGTTGGTGGAATGGCCTCATATGCCCTTTGTTTTCTGGCAAACATATCAAGTCTAGCCTCATCCACAGTGCCAGCAGTGCTGGATCTTTCATACATAAGTATGACAAACCTCTCCAGGACCTTCAGGTCACTCTCTTCCACTCTGAGAGGGTAGTGACTCAGTTTGGAGAACACAGTGGAGGCCTCTGGAAAGATGTTCCATGTCTGCCAGGCGGTCTTCTTGCCCTTGCTCCGGAAGGCTGACACTGTATCACAGCCTGTGAACGCATGGAAGAAGAGCATGCCATTCACCTTCTCCTGGCCCAGAGAGTTGCACAGGTCATGCACAGCAATCCAGCGCAGGCTCTGGCCTTGGCCAAATGCCACCCATAAGCTTCTCTAGCCCTAGATTGTGGAGAGTGGAGAAAGCACTGACTGCAACGACAAGAACATCTGTGTCATTTGCTTTTAACCGTGATGGTCTTGGCTCCATGTTCTGTGGCATATTTGGCATGGAGAAGATGCGGGTGTCAGCTTCCTCATGAGACCAGTTTTTCCAGTCCCTGAAGACTAGCCTCATGAGTGCTGAGGACAGCAGACCCTTTCGTGGCAATGACAACATTTTTGGCAGACATCTGGGCAACTTTGTCTGCCAGGAACTGGAACAACTCTGTCTTGTTGGCATCGTGTCTTAGGAAATTGCGCCAGTTGGATGGAATTGTGTTCTTGTCTGTCACCTTACGCCTTCCTCCTTGACCACGTTGGAGCCTGGTCTCAGCTTTGAGGCTGGATGTATTGTATACATCAAATACAAGATGTGATGATGTGTACTTGCTGCTATAGGATTGTATCACAGGCAAGAAGTCGCAAAGTGCATAGCCCTCAAAGGTCTTTCCTTTCTTTGGTGGCAAGGCATGGACCAAAGCTGATCCATCTACAATGAGGACATCAGTCTTTGGTTCTTTGTCTTCTAGTGTAACATGACTCTCAGGACCGAGGTCAGCTGAGACTTCTGACATGTGTACAGCCTACCACCCTCACTAAGGGAAGCTGGGAATGTTTGATTCTCGTGCTGGAAGAATTCCTGCAGATCACATTCACGGCTCTGACAGGATATAAATAGCTTTGAGAAAAGCTGGCAATCCTCCTTCAGAAGTTTCTGCTTTGACTGTTCTACAGGAGCAGCTTCTTGCCTGAAGAAGTCAGTTCTGTTCTTCTTTATCGGCTCATAGAAGGAGACTGCATTGTTTGCCAAAGAGTCTGAAAACTTCTGAAATTTAGTCTTTCGGCCTCTGTCAAGGTGTGTCTGTAGAAGTTCTGCTGAGCTGGGGTGGGCAATGTCTTTGTTGTCAATGGAATACAGATCCTGGCTCTCTTCCTGAAAAGGACTTCCCAAGTGTTGCAAAGCCAATGACAGCTTGCTGACTCTCTCCAAGAATGTCTTCTGTGCATGAGGTGTTTGTTCATGGTGTGTTGTCTGCTCATTAGACTCCTTACTTTGAACCTCTGGTTTCGTATGCAGACACCAAGCGGATGATCTCTGGGCCAGCCACCATCCATCTTCTGAGTGCTGACGGATCTTCAGTCAGCCCAATGGCTCCGCCATCAGCCTTTATAAAGGCATTGGTCTGCTCATGAGCTTGGTCAGGAGCCATTGCTGAGAATATCTTCGACTGGTCTTGTGCACAACAAAGTTGCCAGCCTTGAACTCCTTGTGCAACTCTGGGTGTGAACTCTCTAGGGTAAGCATGTCCCTGAGGTGAATAGGCAGCCAACGAGCATAGTTTGTATTATTGTTGGAAAAGAAGTAGGGTATCAGCTCATGCAATGCCTTGTAGTAGAGGACAAAATTGGCCTCACGGAAGGACCTGATCAGTAGGAATATCACAAGTTCCATAGACAACACCATGTGCCAGAAGTGGAACTGTGGACTCTGCTGTCTTCGAAGGTCACACCACTCCTCAAACTCTAATGCCTGCTCATTGTTGTTTGCTTTCTCAGCACAGTAGTCAGTGTATGCTGTCCTCAGGAGTTTGTACAAACTAGAGGCTGTAACCTGGTGCATCTGCCGTGTCCTGGTTACACTTTTGCAGCTGACAGGAAGGATTCTGCAGTTCCAGATGAAGCAACTCCTGCCTCCACCAGAGCTCCTGTCCAACCACTGCCATGAAGAAGAGTACCAAGAGATGTCATTGCTGCCATCTCAATGTGCAGACCACCAAACATTACCAGATACTTGTCTTCGCCATACTGATCAGGCCACTGCCACTGCAACCTGCTTTGCTACGGCATAGATTGGCTGATCAGCTGTGATTATGGGTATCTGGCCAGGGTTCAGAAAATCAGTGACATCCTGCACTTTCTGCATCACGTGTTTGATCGTAGCAACAGAATGAGCCTGATCACGCAGGAGAGGAAGCAATGAAGTTATGGTTACTTCAAATTCTGGGCTTCTCTTCATTGAAGCGTGATGAGCTGACCACGTCAGATTCACTGCATCATCTATTTCCTGGGTGACTATGACCTTGTCTAGCCACTGATACTCCAGTGCAAGCTGTGGCCCCAAGATATCTGTGGGTGGCTTTGGTATTGCAGTGTTTGGTGGCACAGGGTTCTTTGTTTGAAAGGAAGCTGGTGAGATGTTTGTGAATGTGTCCGGCAATTCAGGCACCGACCTCACTTTCTCAGGTGCAAACTTTAGTTGCTGTCTTTCCTGTCCAGTGTTCTCCTTGGTGGGGTGCTGAAATATGGAGATGCTAGTTCCATGGAAGGAGGTAGTGGCAGTAGTTGCAGATGGGTTGTGGTCGATGTTGTCCATCACTGCAGTGGTGAACAACCCTTTTCGCAGTACTGGGGACAGACCACACCCTCCTCCACATATTTGCTAACTGTGGCATCTCCTAACTGTGCAGAGACCTCCAGTACTCTGTCATAAGAGATACTGAGGCCATACTGATGTAGCATTTCAACCAGGTTTCTCTTCCTGGTTTTGGCATAGACTGAGAGTCCCATGTAGACTGGGAATGGTGTTTCTCTGTCTTTGGAGTGTCTATGAGTTGTTGCTCCTCTTTGTATCGGGGAGTAGCAGTTGAACTGCATGAGCTGTGCAATGGCCTGGTCTGACTTTGATGCTCCAAATCGTAACTGTGACTTGATGTCAGCCCCATGCTCAACCATCCCTACAAACTGGAGCAGGAGAGGAGGCACAGAATTTCGTATCACAAGCCTCAGAAAATGTGCCATCAAACCGTGACTGATGATCAAGTATAGACTTTCTGAGAATATTTGCTGCTTTAGCAATGATAACTGCCTCTGAAAGATCAGATGATTGAGCAAGTGCTTTTCCCACATCCTTTTGAAATAGGCAAGTAATACATCTCTGCCAGATTTATGAGCCTCAAGTTCTGGAATTTCTGCCAGAAGTTTGTCTTTGAGTCTCGTGGAATTTACACTTGGTGACTCTACACCTAATTGTTCCAGACGTTGTTGGTAGAGGTGGCAAATATCTGCCAGCCGAAATGTGACTGGATCATCTGAACAAGGTTGTTTTCAACAATGTATGTCATCAGTTCTGACAGAACTAGTGGATACACATCTGATTCTGACTCAGTGCTACCTTGGTCTTTCTCAAGGCTCCTCAGGTAGGACCTTTTTCTGTTTGTAGAGGGCACAAAGACAGGCATGGTGATTTTAAACTCCTGTGCAATGACATCCCCACCAGTCAACTTAGCAAGGAGCTTGCCATCACTAAGTATCTCTGCACATTCACGCAATTTCAAGTCAAGGCCCTTAGTACTAGCCTGTCTGAGATCAGATGCAGGTGCCACTTTCTCACAGAAAATGCAAACTTCATTGTCATGACTGGTTCGGCGCAGTTTTTGCACGACTAGTCTCAGTGTTGCTGGTCTGGTCATTGGATTGTCGCTTTCTTGCACGGTCCAGTTTAGTGTTGTTAAACAACAAGCGACAGTTCACATGGTATTTTGCTGCATTTTTCCTGAGAGTGGCCTCTATGCCATCACCTTCATCCAGCCTTGCTGGATCCATTATCAGTGGCATTTCATTAATTTCACTGAACATGGGAATGTTCCTTGCCAGCATTGTGTACCCATCATGGTCTAGGACATGATGGCTTGGAGGTGATGTCAAGTGCTCACCTCTTTTGTCCTTCTGACAAAGACAACACAAACTCCAGTTTGTTTTTCTACTGCTCAATATTGGATTGGCATCACATTCTGCCATGATTTCACTTTTGATTAAGGCCGAGGGTTATCCTTTTACCACCTTAAACAAAGCACACATTCCTGTATGGGGATTCAACTAGGTTCGGTCTCCTACACCTAGCCCGATCATTCATCCAGTGCCATTTAAGTCCCGTGTGATCTGTACACCATCCGGGTAAGTACATGAACCATCATGTGCAGCCCCCCCATACCCTTGGCTCGGCTCTCCGCGCTGGCACATCCTGTCTATTCAGGTGCGGCTATCTAACTATAGCTGGTCTGGGGCTGTTAGAAAGCATTTGGGACACTAAACTAAACTATACTACAACTACTAGTCTAAGACTACAGGATTAGTAAAGCTGGATTAGCTGGCACTGAACCCCATGCTGAGTTACACAGCAGTGATGTCACCAGTGTGCCCTGGTTGTGTGCAGACATACACTCTTTTACATTTATTAATTTTCCTTCAAAATTGATGAGTTATTCGAAAGAGATGGCCTCATTAGGATCTAAAACCACAGAAACCAAGATCCATGCTTAAAACGATAATTGTTGAACGGGCATTATTTCTCATTATAATTATTGTTTCTACCTTTTCTTGGCAGCCATATAGCCCCCATATTTAAAGGTAAACTGTACTGGGAAGCTACAGAAACATAATATTCACAAGAAATAGTATGGAAGAGCTTTACCATATTGTTAGAAGCAAATACATGCCATTCTAGTGAAAAATTAGCCAAAATCTGTCGATACTGGCCGCCATCTTGGAATTTGGCCGCCATATTAAATTTTTTGCGTGGCCAGCGCCCCTTTTCTGATAGAGGAACTTTAAAGAGCACTTGTGCAAAATTTCATGCTTGTTTCACTATCTGAACGATTCTTATGAAATATGCAATTATCTGCTGCACTATATCTAACAGCTGATATTACGCTAAGATGGAATTTACTGTGTTATGTACTAAGGTACTTGGTAGATGATGTCAACACTGCTGAGAAGTTTTAATGAAGATTTTGTATTTCAAGACATGACTGTATCAAATATAGGCTATGTATCCTGAAACAATGTTTTTTTTAATATTAAACTTACGAATCTTATGCAAATAAAAATGTATCTTGAAAAATGCCAAGTAGATAATATCGAACATGAAAATTGAATCAACTATGTATCCGGACACCCCAAGCTAATTGTGGCTGCCAAGAAATTAATACTATATTCAAGTTAAAACAAAACTATGTATCCTGAAACGTACAGAAGAACTCATAGCCAATAGTCATTTTAAACTAGTAAGAAATTGAAATAAAACTATCTTGAAATACATTGAAATATTTAATTTATGGATCTTACGTAGAAAGGACTATGTATTTTGTTGTATACTGACGTACCACATAGTTATTGTTAAACTTACAGGAAAATTAAGCAACAATACATACATGCCAAGACATTGATCTGCCTAATAGCTGGTAGATAAATTCAAATGGAAAATAAGCCATGTATCCTGGCGTATAATGAATTAACTGACAGCAGATACCAAAGTGACAAGAAACTTAGCGAGACGACTAAGCATCCTGAAGCATACTGAGCAGTAATTATGTTACCCGATAATGAACTAATAAAAATTCCAGGTAAGTGCTCATTAGTTCAGATTGTGAGATGATATTATGACCTTTAGGTAAAATAGTCTATACATCCTGAATAAAACTGAGTTACCTGATATGTACATTAAACTGAGAAGAAATTAACTTAGGAAATATATATTGAAATATTAAACCAATAGCAGATTTCAGTAATAGAATATCTCTCCTGGACGGCAGTGAACTACTTCATATGATAAAGACTTATATAGTTGCTACTTTGAAAATACAAGAAGCAAAGATGAACTCTACTCGACTTTGGGTCAATAGGCACAGCTATGACCCTGATTAACTAACACATGCTGGCCAATAGGCACTGTTATCACCCTGATAAACTAACACTTGATGATCAATAGGCACTGCTATGACCCTGAAAAAGCAACACTAGCTCGTGACTTGATAGTACTTTGCAGTACTATCATAGTTTTAATAGTCAATTTCTTTAAGATTATAATCGCCCTATGTGAAAGTCTGGGAGTTTAACATTTATATTAAAGGAGTAATTTGTTTCTCCTGGGTGATCCTGGCTTAAGACAGCATCAGAATGAAGAGGTTTTTAATTAGAGCACTTGCAGCCTGTCACACCTGACTTATATAGCTTCCTCATTTATATCATTTCTTGAAATAACTACCTTTCACCGACTTTTTTCTTCATAAAAATAGTTATGCGATGTCATATTCTGTCCTTGTGGCTTTTTCTGCAGCAGTAATTTTGGCTGTTGTCTTCTCCCAATATCTGTTTAAAAGTTTGTAGTATTCCTGATTTATAGAAATTCCCAGGGGCTGTATTTAATCTTCTGCCTACTTTATACACCATCAATCGATTCATTTGCTTTCATTTCACCCAGAAAGCCCTGTAGCAATGAGCCTGCAAAGTAAACAAATCTCTGTAGAAAGCAGAAATTACTTGAATACTAAGTGACAAAGTTTAAACCTTTCCATAATGAGTTGTAATAATAGTTTTTCGTGCTTCCTGACTTAATGCAGCGTAGTGTGGTAAGTGACAGTGACACCAATTAAAATGGGAAAAATATAAGTAAAAACTATATTGTAAAATTTATACAGTTAATGGCAGATAGCTAATAAACATTAAAACACTCAGTCTTGCTGGCCTGGAATGTCATTTTTAATTAAAGCTCACCTCAGTGCTATAAAAAAATAAACTATAACCCCTTTTGCAACACAAAATACACTACAAATGACTTTTTGAATTAGTGCCGTAACAACTCAATTTTGCCACACTAAAGGTTTAATCAGTCTGGTTCTTAACTACAATCACTGTATTGTTGTGTCACTGCACCCTTGTTACTTCAGGTCAATTGGTTGAAATGGCTTTGAAACAAATTAGATTCTAAGCTGGTCATAACAGTATCACAGACCTTTTCTAATATTTCCCTGAAAAACAAAGAACCAGGTTTACTGGGTGTCCAGTACAGTACGCATGCCGAGCAAAGATTACAATGAATTACTTAAAAGAAGTAAGATGAAAGAAAGAGGATATGAACGGAGGTATAATAAAATGAAAGAAAGGGGTTGCAGCCAGGGGCCGAAGGGACGCTGCAAAAGAACCTGATAATGCCTAAATTGCACAGCGTTGCAGGTGCACTGATAAATTTTCTGGAGTTAGGACAATTGGTCGTAAACATATTTGCCGTAGGACAATTGATTGTAAGACTTTCTGGCCGTAAGAAAACTTGCCCTTACGGATATTTTTTGCCGCTGGACATTTCAACTGTAAAATGTATATTTTAGTTTTAGTCTTATTTCTTTAGATATCAAGTAACTATATTCATATAGTTATCTTGAAGATATATTTATCACTTTTCATTGATTTTCATGTATTCATTTAATTATAATTATATATTTTGCTGGATAAAAAACTGAAGACCACACACTTTATTTAAAAAGTTTTCTAAAAAAAAAATTCAAAGCTAAAAATCATGTAAGTTCATAGCAATTGCTCGTAAATAATGTTGTTTTTGCATTTTGATAAATAACCTCTGACAATACTTGTATGCGCTTATAAACTATTGTTTCTTGACTGCTGTTTCACCTCTTTCTGCACGATTATCTTCTTTTAGAAAGATATTCTTCATTTTTCAATACATTGATGAGTTTCCATAAATTTGGATGCGTATTGGTCACAGATGCTTGAAGCGCATTATGGAACCCTTCTACTCCATTGTTGGTATTAGCCAGCTGATCTAGGGTTCTTTGATAAACATTCCAAAGTTCGATAGGAAAAGTTGGAGAAACTCTACGACGACTGGTCCCTCCTCTCTCTCCCCCAATGTAATGAGTTTCAAAATATGCAACTAGTTCTTGTGGTAAGTCATCGTCATCAACCAACTCTATAAATGCATCAATGATGTCTGAAGGCAGTATGAATGCAAGTGCCATAAGGCTCTTTACTTTTGTATTAAAAGCACAATCACTTTGATATCGCAACCTTAAGCCCAATATCTGTCACTTTTTCTGTAAACATTCTTACAGAAATGAAAATAACAGCCAGTTACATTTGCAGAAGGGAAAATGTCAGAAAAACTTAAAAAACTAGGTGGTTTGAAATCAATCATTAGATTTTCAGGTTCTAGGGACTCGAGTAAATCTTTTAACCTTTTGAAAAAACGTATTGTAAGATTCCTTAGTCTTATTCTGGAAGGAGACCGTAAACTCGTGGGATGCATGCATGTCCTATGTTGACATGTAGATTATATAACTGATAGAAGATTTCACTGACAAACCTTAAATGTTCCATAATGCCCAATTTCAATGTCTTTCTAGATCGTGTAATATTTTGCAGTATACCAAAGATCAACATTCTGTTTTCATCTTGAATTCCACTACCATAAAGTAAAATTCTTTCTCCGTTCTGTAAACACGCAAATTCTTCGGGAATTACATAACCGATTCTTGTTCTTGGAATAGGAGGGCCTTTTCTTCTTTTTGTCTCCATCTTCTTATGTTTTCTTGACAAATTTGAAGTTGATGGCATAAGAGAGCGTCCTGCATTTTCTAATTCCTCGCATGCAGCACCAATCAATGATCTTGAAGCTAGCTGGGATTTCAGTGCATTTTCTTTCATATGTGCAATTGTTTTTTTGCATTTTATGATTGCTTGGGTTCGCTGGATGGGTATGCTCACTTACAGTTTTACAGATTGAAATCTCTTCAACATTCCGTCTTGTATGTACTCTTGCTTTGCAGTTTTTTCAACACACTTCCAATAAACCTTGCCTCCATATTCTCTTTCTTGCCTGTAAATGAAGTTGGAATCATCTACGAGCTTATCACAACCTCTGGTGCTTTTGATAGTGTACGGCATCGTAGGGGTTTAAGTTTCAACTGATAAAAGTAGATAATACAAAGGTTTAAGATAAAAAAAAAAACAAAATAAAAAATATGGTAAACTACCGAATCTGTAATGACCCCATTTAAACATTTAACGACGGTTGTCAAAATTTATAACGACCCTTCTCACTCCTCACTCACCACTTTCCTCTCTCTCTCTCTCTCTCTCTCTCTCTCTCTCTTTCTCTCTCTCTCTCTTCTCTCTTTTTCATTCATTCTTTTTTTAATCTATACATGACAAAGCATGTACATTTTACGGCGAAATGTCCTTGCGGCAAAATATCCGTACGGCAAGTTTTCTTACGGCAAAATGTCTTACAATCAATTGTCCTACGGCAAATTTGTTTGCGGCAAATTTGTTTACGGCAAATTGTCCGGTCTCCGCGCTATCTACCCTACGAGGTAAATGGAATGTGGTTTATGAGAATATCTTTCTGTGCAAATGCTAAGTAGAGGCTACTGTCTTATGATCAATATACCATTTTCATACAGATTATATACTTAAGAAATATCTAAAATGCAGAATTTCTAACACTGATCGTGTTTATATAATGTAAAGTGGCATTTCTGGTTCAAAGTTTAGACCCCAGTCATCAGCAGATCTTATTAACCTATTCTTAGCACAATGGTCTTACTTTTAAAAAAGAATTACTTTTCAGTAACTTCAGCGTTTTTATTGCAAAATTGACATGAATATTTTACGAAACATAAATATAAATTATTGCATTCGTATCCACCCTTGAATTGTCGACAGATTAGTGGGCTTATTTCTGAAGATTATCTGACCAGATACAAAAATAAACTCACTGATTGCAGTGGTTGAATCCTTCCACGTGGTGAGGGTTGAGGAGCATCCTGCGCCGACACCAGTTCCTGGTCCCTAGTTCCTGGTCCCTAGTCCCTGGTTCTTGGTTCCTGGTTTCTGGTTACTGGTTTGTGGTTCCTGGTTCTTGGTTTCTGGGTTCGTGATTCCTGGTCCATGGTTCCTGGTACTCGATCCCTGGTCCCTGATTCTTGGTTTCTGGTTCCTGGTCCATGGTTCTCGGTTCCTTGTCCATAGTTCCTTATCCATGGTTCGTGGTTACTGGTCTATGGTTCGTGGCTCGTGGATCCTGGTTCCCTGGTCCCTGGTCCATGGTTCCAGGCTCGTGGTCGATGGTTTCTGGTCCCTGGTTTTCGTTTTTTGGGTCCTGGTTTTTAGTCCATGGTTCCAGATTCCTGGTTCTTGATCTCTGGTCCTGGTCCTGTCCTGGTCCCTTGTTCCTGGTTCTTGGTTCCTTGTTCTTGATCCACAGTTCCTGGAACCTGGCTCTCATTTTCTGGGTCCTGATTCTTGGTCCTTGGTTCCTGAGTCTTGGTCCCTGGTTCCTGGCTCTTGGTTCCTCGTTCTTGGTCACGGTCTCTGGTACTTGGTACCTAGTTCCTGGTTCTTGGTTCCTGGTCCATGGTTCGTGGTTCGTGGTTCCTGGTCCCTGGTTCTTGGTTCGTGGTCCCTGGTTACTGGTTTGTGGTTCCTGGTTCCTTGTCCATGGCTCCTGGTTCTTGGTTCCTGGCCCATGGTTCCTGGTTCCTGATCCAGGGATCCTGGTTCCTGGTCCATGGTTCCTGGTTCGTGGTCCATGATGCCTGGTCCATGGTTCCTGGTTCTTGATCCCTGGCTCCTGGTCCTGGTCCCTCATACCTGGTTCCTTGTTCTTGGTCTACGGTTTCTGGTCCCTGGCCTCTGGTTCCCAGTTGCTGGCCGTGGCTTATGGTTCCTGGTCCATGTTTCTGATTTCTGATACCTGGCTCCTGGTTCATGGTTCCTGTTTCCTGGTTCCTTGTTCTTGATCAACAGTTCCTGGTCCCTGGCCTCTGGTTCCTGGTTACTGGCCGTGGTTCGTGGTTCCTGGTCCATGTTTTTAATCCTGGTACCTGGCTCGTGCTTCGTGGATCCTGGTCCCCTGGTCGCTGGTCCATGGTTTTTGGTTCGTGGTCTATGGTTTTTGGTCCCTGGTTCCCGTTTTCTGGGGCCTGGTTCTGGATCATGGTTCTTGGACCTTGGTTCCTGATTCCTGGTTCTTGATCCCTGATTCATGGTCCTGGTCCTGTCCTGGCCCCTCTTTCCTGGCTCCTGGTTCTTGATTCCTTGTTCTTGGTTCACGGTTCCTGGTCCCTGGTTTCTGGTTGCTGGCCCTGGTTCGTGATTCCTGGTACATGGTTTCTGATTCCTGGTACGTGGTTCTTGGTTCATGGTTCCTGACCCGTGGTTATTAATCCACGGTACCTGGTCCATGGTTTCTGGTTCTTGGTCCTTGATTCCTGGTACCTGGTTCCAGGCCCTTGCTTCATGGTTCCTGGTTCCTAGTTCTTGGTTCCTGGCTCTGGCCCAGGTTCCTAGCTCCTGGTCCTTGATTCCAGGTTTCTGCTCCATTGTTCCTAGTTCCTGTCTCCTGGTCCATGATTCCTGGTCCATGGTTCCTGGTATCTGGTTCTAGGTCCTTGCTCCATGGTTCTTCATTCTTAGTTCTTGGTTCCTAGTTCCTGGTCCCTGATTCCTGCTTTCTCCTCCACTGTTCCTAGTTTTTGTCTGCTGGTCCCTGGTTCCTACAGTCGTTTCGACACACCCATGAAGTCGCTTTGATACGAGCCCAGCAGTTTCAGTTAAGCGAACACTCAAATTTGACTGATAAAAAAAAAAAAAACATTAAATTTAATTAACAAAACTGGAACAAAATTTAAGTGATTCAAATATTTCGCATCTTGATTCTCTAATAATTTCTCGATTCTAATTTGCTAAAAATATCTCAAGTATTTTTTGTAAATCTAAATGTGTAGGGAAATAATGATTTATTTCGCGATTCTAATTTATTACAAAAAAAAAGTTTAATATTAAAACAAAATTAACAAACTCTCCGAAATGGACCAAATAATATTTTCGATTTACTAAGAGACATATCTTAGTTCTCTGGGAAGGGATTGAGCTGACAGGTTTACAGGAGAGAGAGAGAGAGAGAGAGAGAGAGAGAGAGAGAGAGAGAGAGAGAGAGAGAGAGAGAGATATTGAAGTGAACCGGCCTTAGGCCTATGTTTTTAGGCTTCCAAGCAAAGACTTGTCTGTAAAGAAAAAAGAATAATCTATATACATTAATTCATTATATATAATCAATAATTTATCAGAATAGAATAGAATATACAATTTAGGCCGAAGGCCAAGTGCTGGGACTGATGAGGTCATTCAGCGATGAAAGGAAAATTGAGAGCAAAAAGGTCTGAAAGGTTAAGTAACAGGAGGAAAACCTCAAACCAGTTGCACCATAAATCAATTGTTGTTAGGAGAGGGTGGAAGAACAGATGGAAGAGAGAATATGAAAGGAAGTACAGTAAAAGGAATAAAAGGGGTTGCAGCTGATTTCAAATTTCTCTCTTCATAACAGGAAAAATGCCTAACTATCATTCAGTAATGTCTACTGCAACTGACAGTAATTATCATTGCCAATTTCCGATATTAAATAAGACACTGAATTTATCTTATACTCGTAGTTCAGAATCTGCACACGATTGACATATTGTAACAGGCAGTGTGTCATTTCCTTCATAAAATACAGCTGATATTTTGGTGGTTCTATAGTAGGCGGCTACCTACCTGTTTCTACACTGCTTCGCCGTGTTTAGTACTAGCCCCTCGGGATCAAATGTCATAGCTAAGCCCATTTGATCACATTTGATTTAAATAAGGGGCTAGTACTAAAACAAGGCGAATTGCATTTGAGCCCTTAAATAGACATCTTACTACAGTAGCACCGATACTTTAAATATCAATTGCGTCAAGATTTTGCAGCATTTATTTCAGCTACTTAATGTATTGGAGTGAACTTTTTTTATATAACATTTCGCATACCTCCATTAATGATAAATGATTGACTCGACCAATCATTACATTCTCATAAAGTATTTCCTTTAGATGGGCAAGCAGCAGAGTGAGGAAAACGAACAGTTTTGACACAGTCACATTGCCTCACTTTTGATTACATTTCCCAGACTAAGTCTGGCCGAAAAAATAAGGCCACATGCAAGTTGGGCACTTGAGAAAATTGATGTTATCTTTTTTCAGACGTCAGCAACTCTAGCGAACTATGAAAAATTGTCACCATTAATTTCATAGCTCGCACCCTATATCTGTTGTATGAAGGTATTTCATCAGAAATTCCCTCATGTGTTTGGTTATAAGGACTGTGTTTGGAACTCAGTCAGAGTTTGGTTGTGACATCTTCATTTTCTCCATGGCTGTAGAATAAGACTGTTTTTGGAAGATCAGACCAATGTTCTGCAGGAATTCAGACAAACTCCATAGTGGTTTTTCTTGTATTTAGTATAAAGACTATATACAAAAGAATACAATTGGTCTGCACAGGATGATCTCCCATGTCGATTTAATATCTAAGCTTTCACACTTTTACATAGCAAGACTAAGATTCACACACACGAACAAACATATGACCTCGTTTCCAAGGACTTCCCACGGCTACGTGACTTTGCCTCCAGCTCTGATCAGAAAGAGAACGCTGAGCCTATGCAAACGCATGCTAATGTATGATGACGCATTGTCTTTAAGATACTACACAGGTACTTATTGATGACGTTTGCGTCTGGTTTGATCGCACTGAGATTTCGCAATAGCATTCCTTTCATGTGCGACAGATATATATATATTGGGAAGTATCTTAGATTTACTAAGAAACGTAGTTTATTTAAATGTGGCATAAATGAAATATGACATTTGCTCGGCCACGTAAAACACAATAGGAACGAAATCACCAAAACAGGCATTCACTAGCTAAGCATAAACTCTCAGAAAGCAAAAGAAAATATACGCTTCCAAAAATCATTATACTCAAAATGTGAATGAGGATACATAGTAATTACTGAAGACAGCAAATACTGAAATATGTTGCATATTTGTGAACACAAGTCTTACTAAAATGTAGCAAAGTGAGAAAAAAAAGGTAAGTTATATAACTCAAATATTGATTATACTGATAATGCTAATGATTAACATATAAATCATATATAGATAATGTAATCCGGATAAATCAAATAAAATAATGCAATTCAGAAATGATAATGCAATCCTGAAATGATAATGCAATTCGTATACGAAGTAAAAACATTTGTGCACAGATTATATGAATACACTTGCAATGATAGAGATTGAAATCAATGCTTAAAAAATGTATCCAAAAGTAATAACCATATGGTAGGTTTATATAAACAAACAGTTATCCTGATAGATTAATCAGTATGGACAACCAAATTACTAAATGCAAAATGTTGAATGAACAACATGCTACTACACGCAATTGATACATACATATGTAGTATAGGTTATTAAAGAAATAAATGTAGATAAATGATAACACCAGAAATGTTCAGCTCTTCCTTACATATATTACCACCGAAAATAGAACCTTTTCAGTCTTTCTCTGTGTATACGAGCTTTAATGAAAAAATGGCCAGTAATTCCATTATCGAACTCGGAACATATAATTGCGCCAGTCCAACGTTGACCTTTGAGAATCAGCAGATTTCGCAATGGTCTCCTTCATCTCTCGTGCTTTTTTCCAAAACATTACGCTGACGATTACGCCTACGGCTCCCAGCAACATACCAACGGCAATTAATGTGTAGAGGAGAAGAAAATCATGGTGATCAGAAGAATGGCTCGCAGGAGACAGCAAGTCTAATGATGCAATAGCGTTTTCGACGGGCCTGCTGTAGGGAATTGTTAGACCTTGCAGCCTAGTGTTTCCCACGATGTGTTGATGAAGAAATTACGCCCATGGATGATCGATGTCTAGCTCGGATGAAGAGTGACGACGTTGTTGCAATGCAGCCATCATTAACGACGAACATGTGTCCTGTTGTCCTAGTACCATCTGGGCAAGTGACGATGTATGGTTCTGCAGAGAAGACGAATGACGTGCCATTCACGAGCCTGTGACGAAACTGATTGTCACGATACCGTACTAAACCAGCCAAACAATGTTCACGTGTATGGGGAGAGGTTCTGTTAAGTACCAAGTCCAATTCGCATGAATTCAAGGACGTAACGGATACATTCAAGAATTCAAACAAATCGATCCTGCACACTACATTATTCATAACATCATGGCAATCATTTAACAGTGCTTGGTCTCGAACTACCGTAAAAGCTTCCTTATTGGCGGAAACCAATACTAGAGCTGACAGATTATTAATAATAGGTGTCGAGACGTTAGATACATACGTGGGAAAAGGCGAAATTTTATACGCTTTCCACGCGTCTGATGGGTTGAAAGGAATGTCGATTACGATCTTATCAAGGTCAACTTTAACTGTGATCAAGCTGTAATAAAATTCAACTTTATGAAAATCTACTACTGGAACATAGCGCATTTTATCGTGAGCATTATTGATAATCTGAGTAAGATCCTTAATCGGTAACAAATGAGGAGACAACACGCCTTTAGCAGCAAGTGTTATAGCTTCCATGTAATCTTTTGATTTTTCGATAAAGCTTGAAACTCTCGAGTATACATGATTAATTTTAGCATGATAATACATCAAAGTTGCTAACAAAACTTGAGTGTCATGAACCTGATTGAAACGTCGTGACTGTTCATTTACTTTACTGATTACGCTGTTCAAAGTTTGAATTTGTTTGTTTAGTTCTCCTGCTAATACCTCTTGTTGATGTTCCAGATTTTCGATTTTAACCCCGTGATCGCGAAGTTTCAAATGATTTGAAATCCCTAACCCAAGACCTGCTACGGAACCAACCAAATTTAATGCCGCTAGAACAAGTGGGTTACGCCTTTCTGTAACGTCATGAGGTATTGACCACATTAGCAAATCACGAGCCAAGATTTCAGCTTCGCATGTTTTATTCCTTAATTCCCAGAAAAGCATATTAATTGTGTCACTGACTTGATTAGGCGACGTTGGATCACTGCTAGCTAAGAATGATTTATGCAAGTCTGCCAGAGATTGATAAAAAAAGAGTCAATTCTGATTTCAAAGTCATTACTTCATTTTCGCTAGTAAAAATGGCGTTCATATTGACTTCTAAAACTATATTACTGCCAGTTAGAAAGAAATTATTCATTTCCTCTACTATAGAACCATGATGTAAAGTTATTTCAGAACTCTTCCCAGCTACGATAAACATTGAGAGGAATAGTGCATGGTATAATTTGACAAGCTTCATGTTGGAGCCTGCAAAAAAAAATAACTTGTAAATAATGAAACAAAAACATCGCATCATTCAAATGATGTAAAAATTCACACAATAATTAACTTTTTCATAACAAACCATTGTCTTAAGCTCTCACATGAGAGATAGATACTGTTCGAACATCCGTTGAATCGGACTGATTCCGAATTTTAAGTCGGTTACCTATTAAAACTTCTATAACTATGAAAGGACCTTCAAACTTAGGCAATAATTTCCAATTTAGCCCTTTTCTAACATAGACCTGTACATATACTATATCTCCTTCTTGGTAAGGCTTTGTGACCTTAGCTTTTTATCATGTGCATTCTTCATTAACACTTGAGCCTGTAAGAGGTTTTGATAAAGTGTTTGATATCTACTTCGGCTAACATCTATTATATCCTTCAATTGATCTGATAAACTAGATGTCGGGGATAAGATGTGAAAAGGTGACCTAGCAGGTATCCCATAAACAACTTCATGGGGAGACATACGGATTGAAGTATGATAATTGTTATTTAGGGTACTGGACACAGTGGGTATTGCAATATCCCAGTTTGGGTCCATACCGCCTATGTTTACACGCAGTATGTCTAGCACCTTTCTATTAACCCGTTCTACCAATCCATTAGATTCAGGATGGTATATCATCGTATTGACTTTCTTTATTTGCAGAATTTCGCACAATGAGTTAAGGAAGTGATTATTGAATTCTCCACCTGAGTCAGAGATTATTATATTTGGAATTCCATGTCTGCATATATAGCACTCGTAAAACTTCCTAGCGCACTCAATGGCTGTTTTACTTTTAGTGGTATTAATTCAGTATACCGTGTAAGGGCGTCAATTATAACCAAGAGGTTTTATTCCCTGGTCTGTCTCGTAAAATCCTGTCAATAAATCAAGGTGTACCCTTTCAAAAGGTTTGCTAGGCACGGGATAAGTTCCGAGACCTACAGGATTCTTAGTATGGCCCTTGTGACGGAAACATATATCACAGTTTTTAATATATGTCCTAATATCTTTTAACATAGTAGACCAGTAAAATAATGACTTGGCCTTTTGAGAGGTTATTTCGAACCCAGGATGACCATGCAAAGGATGGTTGTGAAGCCATTTCAGAACGATTGGGATTAATGTGATAGGTACAACCACCTGGTCGTTAGTTAACTGTGTTGAACTCCTGGTTCTTCTAGCCACGGATCGGCATAGAATGTTATCCTTAATCAAGAAATATTGATTCGTATATTTCACATATTCCTTATCATCTGGATTCCTATTTAATGCATCTATTATTACTCTTAATTTCTGATCTTTCATTTGTTCTTGTCGTACTGAATCTAGATTCCATTCTATATCTGTAATATTCTCTGTTGTTTGGGCTAAAGATTGACCATTTTCGATAGCAATTTTCATAGCTTGCGAAGGAATTGGAATTTCTTCTAGATCAGCGAAAGGTATTGAGTGTGTTGGTACTGGGTTACGAGATAGCGCATCTGCGATTACGTTTGCTTTACCGGGTAAGTATCCAATTTTAGCTCCAAAGTCCTGGATAATCATGTGCCACCGAGTTCTTTTAGGACTATGATTGAAACCTTTAAAAAAAAGTCAGTAAGGGGCTTGTGATCAGTTAGAACCTTGACACTATACCCATAGATTATATATTTAAAATGTACCAACGAATTAGCAATGGCGAGGCATTCCTTATCTATTACTGCATATTTCTTCTCAGACATTTTTAATTTGCGAGAATAAAAAGCAATGGGGAAAAACTTATTGTCATGCCACTGGAGTAACACACCTCCTACTCCTTGATCTGATGCGTCGGTTGCAATAATAAACTCTTTAGTAAAATCGGGAAACTTTAAAATAGGAGCAGAACTGATTTTTTCTTTCAAGGTATCAAAAGCAATTTGATGTTGGGATTCCCATTTAAAAGTTACGTCCTTCCTTATGAGATCAGTTAAAGGAGCTGCTATTACTGAATAATCTCGGATAAACCGACGATAATAACCCGAAACCCCGAGAAATTGCTGTATGGCTTTAACATTAGTAGGAACGGGAAATTTACTAATAGCAGAGATTTTTATCATGGACTACTTTAAGACCTTGCCGAGATACCATGAAACCCAAATAGACTAATTCGTCTTTAAAAACTCACATTTAGAAATTTTTACTTTTAGATGATGTTCTCTTAACCTTTGAAGGACTATTTCTAGTTTACTTAAATGCTCCTCCAAGGTGTTGGAAAATATGACTAAATCATCCATATAAGCATGGAGAATATTCCCTAGTAAATCTCCGAACACTATATTGATCATTCTAGTGAACGTAATAGGAGCACAACGTAGCCCAAATGGCATACGTAGGAATTCATAGTGACCTCTAGCTGTACTAAAAGCAGTGTACTGGGTACTATCCTTAGCTAAGGGTATCTGGTGAAAGCCTTTAAGTAAGTCCAAGGAAGTAAAAATTTATTCTGTCCTAATAGAGACAAAATATCATCTGTGCAAGGTACTGGGAAACGATCAGGGATAGTTTGGTCGTTGAGCTTGACTGAAAGTCAACACAAATCCTCCAGGTTTTGTCCTTTTTGGTACTACTATCAAGGGGAAAATTATAAGGGCTGTTAGATTTCTTAATAACCCCTCTTTTAACATTTTATCTACCTCAACATTGATTTCATTCAGAAATTTGGCCGGTAGACGATATGAAGGTACGTAAATGACCTGGTCCTTATCCTTTAAACGAATTTGATGTTCGATGACTTCCGTTTTGCCTAAAGCTCCAGTACTAGTAGAAAAAACATCACTATATTTGGATAAAAGATCAAAAAATTTCTTGCTTATATCCCTATCTAAGATGTCTGCTTCGATTTTGCCTTTAATTACCTTTAAAAGAGATTCGTCTGTTGCTGATTCAGTGGAGTTAATTTCAGCAACTGTAAGGATTCGATGTTTATATGCTTCGATATTGACAATATGTTGATTTTCATGTACTGTTAAAGCAGCATTTAAGTGATTAAAAACTTCAATGTTAACCCGATGATCAGAATTTACTGTGTATAATGCTTGCGTGACTGAAAGCCCATTGATCTTTAAAGTATCAGGAAGAATTAAAACCTCTGAGCCTGGCAATTTTCTTTTAACCTTGACCGTGAGATACGATGGTGTGTTTGGCTCAATGGTTTGTGCGAACGCAGCAAGGACGGGTGCCTGAGAGTTATGTTGGGTTGCTGTAACAATATCATCGCTTATGAGACAAGTGACTGGCTCTTCGATATACGTTATCTTCTTACTCTCTGTCTCCTTCTGATCCAAAACAGATTTCAATGTGTGTGAAGACTGATAGAATTTCCCTTTTATAAACACTCCGTGTTTTGCGGGTGTTAAAATTAGGTTATGTAATGACATTGATGGATACCCCATAATAACTACTGGGTACATATTAATATTGCCAACAATGATAAAGGTATCTGTAAAAGTACGTTGCCCCAACCTGTATTGTATCTGAGATGTACCAATTACATCTAATTCGTTATTGCCTATTCCTGACAAACGAACATTGGAGCGTTCGATGGGAAATCTTGAAAATAAAAGGTGATGGGTACGTAAATCCATTATATTACGTGGACTACCTGAATCAAAAAACAAGGTGAAATGCTTGTGTTCTAAGCTGACTGCATGCAAAGTGGGTCTAACTTCTTCTGAGCCAATAATAGCGTGTATTTTGCAAAAATCTACGGGACCGTGCTCTGCATGTTTGGGAGACTCTACCTCGATTTCTGGAAAATTCTTGTCTTCACACATGTCTTGGAGAACATTAAAATTATTATCTGATTCAAAAAGTGATGATAACCCAATATCACTCTCCTCCCCCTTTAAGCTGGCTATGTGGTGTTTGTCTGCCCGCCGGCATTCGGAAAATTCACTGACGCATGGTTGTTTGGAACTGCTGAGCCTGATGTTGGCTTTCCCGAGGAACGATTTGAATGTACTTGTTTCTGACCTGCATTACTGTTCTGCTTGTAATGTTTGTTCTTTCCCCATGGTACTGTTGCTTTTTAGCGTCATTACCAGTGTTTTGAATGTTTGTGTTACTGTTTAAATTCTTCTTCCTTGCATTTGTAATGACTATACTTATGATTCGTACTGTTATGGATTGAACAATAGCGGGACCTACACTCATTTATCATATGACCAGGTTTTTGCAGTTAAAACAAATGACTGCTGATGGATTATTAGTGACTAAGTTAACCTGTTGCGGTGATGTAGACGCATGATTTTTGTTTTCTTGCTTTGTAAAATCCTGAATTAGAGAAGGATCGAGATCTGTACACTTGGACAAGTGTTTCCGAACTTGCCTATAGATATCTAATTCTGAGCTATCTGATTGTAATTTCTCATCAAAACACTTAACCAAAGGTTCAGGTAACATCGCTGTTACAAGTGTTAAATAGAATAACCTGCAGACAAATTTGGAACTGATATGCAGATTACCATTGACCCAACTTGAGCCATCAATCTGTCCTTTATACTCTTCGAGCCTATCTCCTATCAGAGCTGCCCTATCTGCTATACTTAGATTAGTCATAGATGTGAGTCTTATGATGTTGCGTAAAGCAAGAACTTCATCCAATGCATCCTCACTCCCATAAATGGAACGCAGATTGGCTTTGAAACCATCCCAAGTGTTTGTTTCTTTAAAAGATATTCCCCGCAAGTACGCACCTGCATCTCCCTTAGCAAAATCTATGAAACTCTTTTCCTCTTGCAATTGTAAAGACGGATCGGTAATGGATTTTGCCGTAAGGTGTACGTCTATAGACGAAATCCAAGATTCGACACCCTGCGTCAAAAATCCATTGACACGACCTGCGAATGGTACAATTGGCGATCTAGCATTAACTACCGTAACTACAGGATTCTGTGGGGAAGTGGTGGGGTCGCTCCCACTTGGGGTTGGAGGAGTCATTTTCCTACTAAGTTTCCTATCCGCACGCCTACTCTCTAAGTGATCTTGAAACCTATATGAAGAAACACGGCCGCTACATAACCTCATAAATCTAAACCAGGAACGCAAGTAAATAACAACCGAGATTCATATAACCGCTAAAAAATAACATCACTTATGAAAAATGCATCATAAAATACAATAATGATAAGTAATAAATGCACTTTCCTGAAAAAGAACAGAGTTAACAACGTGTCAGGCGTAAAAAATAAAAGAACACAAACGTATGAAAAAAAATGAGGTATCAGGAACCGCTACGTCTGCAAGGCAAAGGTATTAATCTACGGCGCTGCTCACCTTATATCAGCAACCTGCCACTCGAGACCCGAACACTGTAAATGAATATACCAACTGTTATAAATAATGGCTGTACTTAGCTTTTTATTGGATTCTGGTAAGTAGGTCGACGAGGTTCCTCTGCTGTCCGACTTCCGTCTGGCTAGATACACGTCACCGAAGGGATGTTATTGTGGATGTTGAACTTCTTATGTTGATGAACGTTGATTGCAGAAACCCTCAAGGAACAACGTGGAGTGTTGATGTGCAATGTTGCGTAGATTTGTGTAGATTTCTCTCTCTCTCTCTCTGCCGTGCGTTGGGGGAGATGTGTTGTGAAGGTCAGATGTTTTCCTCGCTTTTTCGTTGTTGATTGTTTTCTTTCCGCTTCCAAGGCGTTTTGATGCATCGAGTTGTCCGTCCGACTGTGACCATGTCGTTTATGAAGATGACAATTGTCTATGGTTGTTTGGGCATCTCGCCGTATCGGAGCTTCCGTTCCACCAATGTAGACGCCATGTAGAGGTGCTGCCAGAAAGCTCTGTTGTGACCGCTGTTGTGTATGCTGCCACCACTGTTGTATGAAGGTATTTCATCAGAAATTCCCTCATGTGTTTGGTTATAAGGACTGTGTTTGGAACTCAGTCAGAGTTTGGTTGTGACATCTTCATTTTCTCCATGGCTGTAGAATAAGACTGTTTTTGGAAGATCAGACCAATGTTCTGCAGGATTTCAGACAAACTCCATAGTGGTTTTTCTTGTATTTAGTATAAAGACTATATACAAAAGAATACAATTGGTCTGCACAGGATGATCTCCCATGTCGATCTAATATCTAAGCTTTCACACTTTTTACATAGCAAGACTAAGATTCACACACGAACAAACATATGACCTCGTTTCCAAGGACTTCCCACGGCTACGTGACTTTGCCTCCAGCTCTGATCAGAAAGAGAACGCTGAGTTTATGCAAACGCATGCTAATGTATGATGACGCACTGTCTTTAAGACACTACACAGGTACTTATTGATGACGTTTGCGTCTGGTTTGATCGCACTGAGATTTCGCAATAGCATTCCTTTCATGTGCGACAGAGATATATATATTGGGAAGTATCTTAGATTTACTAAGAAACGTAGTTTATTTAAATGTGGCATAAATGAAATATGACATATCTAGGCGTTTTTCCAATTAAAACTCAAACCATGCAAGCGTATTCTCATACCCGACCTATTTCTGAGTATTTCTCAAATTAATGGAAACCAATATTACTCTACTGACAATTTGAAATGAAGTCACCTAAGCAAGAGATCAGTAACTTTTGAATGCCTCTGAATATTATACTCTCATTAAAATGACATACCAATCTTATATAATCACTCTTGGCCATTAAGCAAATCAGTATGGCAGAGATCGCCATCTGTCCTTTTAAGAAAGCAATATATTTGACATGAGGCAGACGTCGATTTAGAAGTAAAACCAGCTAATTAACAGGTGAAGAAACTTGAAGAGTATCTAATTTCTGTCAAAAATTAAATTAAGAAAAAAGGTCATAAACCACCTATCATTAGTGTTGAAAACTTTTCACGACTTCAACATTCAAAAGACTTTGAAACTAAGAGAGAGAGAGAGAGAGAGAGAGAGAGAGAGAGAGAGAGAGAGAGAGAGAGAGAGAGAGAGAGACGAAAATCCATCAAATAAATCTTAATCTAATCCCGGTCAGAATCGAGAGAATCCTGGATTTTTTCTTCAAATCCCAGAGTGATAAAATAAGAGGTGGGCGTGGCAGGGACTTCGAGCTGTCAAACTTGTTAAAAGATGATTTAAGATATATCGGGAAGCTTTCTCTTCGTTTCTGATAAAAGATACAGAGCTGTACGAATGCAAAGGGGGTGCGCCTGACATGCGCTTGCACGCGCGTGCGCACGTGTGTAAATTTACCACTCTCACCACCTGGCATCCATACATCCTATCCCCGGAGAACTTGGGCAAAAGCAGATACGATATATTGCTATTATCATTCAGAAGATGAAGATGAACCCTGCTCATATGGGACAAGAAGCCCACCAAAGGAGCCATTGACTTGAAATTGAAGCTTCCAAAGAATATGTTGTCCTCTTGTGCTTTTGATGGCCATATTTGATAAGCTCATAATATTACTACAAAGACCTTAATTTAATCAGTTAAGTGTAAGTTGGGTCTCAATAAAAGCTATCATCTACCATTCAGTAGTAAAGCAGTTCGCCTGTGATCACGGTTGTTCCCTTAATTCAAACAGTACGTTGCAGAATCGTGATGCTTATTCAACAGGTATTCTAGTAATTGCTACGTTAAATATAGAAAGATTGATGAATTAAATTACGTATTCATGATGCTGGCTGTTGATTACCAAAGTCACCCAAATAGAGAAACAGTAAATAAACCCTATTTAACAACCCCCCCCCTTTTTTTTTTAGACTTCAAAGGTGTCATTTCAGTCCCGTATTGTTTGTGCGTTTTCCCTCACTTGAATATTACATTATTGGATAGTAATCATTGCCTGATCTACTTTTGCTTCTTTTAACGATCGGTTCCTTGTTTGATAAGCAACTTCACTTGTTTCGAGTTTAGTATTTTTGCCTTGTTAGTGCTTTTACATCACCGCGTCGGATTGAAAAGTGAAATCGAACAGATTCCCGAAAGCTCTCTGTATAGATTTATTTCTAATTATACGTACCTATACATAACTGTGGATTTGTTTCTCCTCAATCATTATTAAAAAAAAAACACCTATCGTACTTTTCAGTTTGGAGATCTAGAGCACATTAAACCGAGATAGTTGGATCCTTGCCACATTGCCCGAAATAAATATGGACCATCAAACATCGTTTGTGTTGGTTTCAAGAGAACAGATGTCCACACCAGGCCTCTCACCTCTTCAGCACCCTGCTACACTTACAATAAACGCTCTGCTTGGACGCCCCAATGCAGATACGTTTAAGAGTCTTAGAACTGTCACAGAAATTTGGAAAGACACGTTTGAGTGAGGAGTATACACTGGCCTTCCAGCTTAGAAGGACTTCCCAGTCCACAAACATTTCTCGAAAAGTTAAGAGTTGAGATTCTGCGACCACTATACTTCTCTTGAAATGCCTTGTTCTTTACCGAAGTCCTCTCCTTCATCTCGTGAGGTTGTTTACAAAAACGTCCATTACTCTTAACGTTTAGAAGTGCACTGAGTCTTCCAAAATAAGGACAGGAATTGCTTTGACCAATCAAAGGCCTACAGCATAAACAATGTTTCTGACGCCTCCTTTTATTGGATGAAATCTTTGGGTTTTGGTAAAGCGTCTTCGTAGATGATTCCTTATTGGCTGGTGAGCCGAAAACCCATTTTCAGAAATTTCTATGAAGATTTTCATTACCTTCAGTATTAAGTGAAAAGAGTTATTAACAGGTAAATAAATGAATATAGACACGCAAATACAATAACCGGAAATCCTCTTAAAAATTCAATATAATAATGATTAAAATATGTAAATACTCAGCTTGTTAATCATAAAATGAAAATTGGCCAGAAAATCTTTATTTCAGCAGACGCAGCAAATGATTGGATATGAAAGGCATCTAAATTTCTGCCATTGCAATGCAGTGGTCAGCCAGTGACTGCCGGGGGTCTGATGAGGGGTGGGGCATGCCTAGGAATTTTACCTCTGGGGCATTATAAATTATTTATATATATATATATATATATATATATATATATATATATATATATATATATATATATATATATATATATATATATAATTAGCCCAAGTTCCCTTTGTGAAAAGTTAGGATAAGCCAAGCCTGACCAGCTGATGTGATTAACATGTGGCATTTTCTAACATCAGGTTTAATACATTTTTATTTATTTATTTGTTAATTTATCAGTTTTTAATATTTATCAGCTTTTTTTAAGTCAATGGCCTTTGTCCGCTAGTTCCATATGAATAAGGTTCATCTTCTGAATAATAATAATAATAATAATAATAATAATAATAATAATAATAATAATAAATAATAATAATAATAATAATTCAGTTTGACAGGAGTTTTAGCTGGGCCCAACTAAAATGTGGAATAGTTTGCCTAGTGCAGCATGGAATCCTCTGATCATCAACTACAGTATTTAAGCGAGGAGCAAATAATAATTGCTTTCTTTAATAATAATAATAATAATAATCTCTCTAATAATAATAATAGGTTGATTTCCTTTTGGATCCCTCTTGGTTTTATTATAGTCTGTTGACTAATCCATAAGGTATTCAGCTGAAGTTTTAAGAAAGAAAGGAGCTACAACTAAAATGACAGAAATCTAGTCTTCAGCAACTGACTAATAATAAAGTTGTAATAAGTTACCTGTAAAAAATAATAAAACACGTGTAAGGGACCGCATGGCGGTCCTACGGGCACACGTGCGTGGGAGTCAGCCATCGGACAAAACAAGACAACAAAGCGTCTCGCTCTCTCTCCCTCCTATGCGTCAGCAGCGATCGCTCGAAGGAACGCACTTCTATCATGCAATATTCCTGTCTATTTCTCTCAAACCATTGTTGTCTCAATTCATGTACAATTTCACTACTTGCATTGCCATTTTCATTCTGATCATGTACTCATAATGTTCCACCGAATCTTCTGTATCAAACTGTATGTATGTTCTTGTTTTGAATCACCTGTCTCTCTCTATTTTAAACATATTACGCTACTGCATTGTATTCATTAATCTGTCTCGAATCTCATCAAATGTTCATATGTGGAATTTCCTATTTCCATTGATATACGTTTTATCATTGTACGTTTATTATGTCTCACTCGCCATCTGGGTTTCGACAGCTGAAGTTCAAGAAATCTCTGTTTTGCCTTGTCTGTGAGAGGAACTGACAGAATCGCGCCAGAAATCAGTCTTCCGAAGATTCTGTACATGTATTCAAAGGAACCAGTGTAATAACAACACCCAAAAAATAACTCAAAACTTACACGCGATCTTCATGCACTCACAGATTGTCTGAGAAATGGACTGACTTTCACAATGGAATGCTGATCCTATGGAACTACACAGGCCCATACAGCTACAGCTACAGCAATAACACAGCAGGAATCAAGCACGTGAACGTAGGAACTACAAAACTACAGCAGAGCGCAATCTACCTTTCCTGGCTTCTTTCTCAGCTTATGGAAGATATCAAAATAAGCTTTGTATAACTCAGGTCAAAACATTTTGAAAACAAAGCCTTTACATTTTACATAACAATTTCAGGACAAATTTATGATTATGGAACATAATTAGAAAATAACAGAGAGAGAGAGAGAGAGAGAGAGAGAGAGAGAGAGAGAGAGAGAGAGAGAGAGAGAGAGAGATTCAGTGTTATTTTTTATATTCTCTCAACTTAAATCCTTTTATCCACAGACAGAGAGGGAGATATATAGATAGATAAATAAACAAACAGAGAGAGAGAGAGAGAGAGAGAGAGAGAGAGAGAGAGAGAGAGAGAGCATAGTTTTCAGTGTTATAATTGTCATATACTCTCTCTACTTAAATCCTTTTATGCATAGAGAGTGAGGGAGATAGATAGATAGACAAATGGATAAACAGAGAGAGAGAGAGAGAGAGAGAGAGAGAGAGAGAGAGAGAGAGAGAGAGAGAGAGAGAGAGAGAGAGAGAGCCAATATCTATGGTTATCCAAATATCCTAAATTACCATTTTCTATAAAAACAATTTTCCTAACTGGGTAGAAAACGTAAAAATTATTTAAATGGTTAACTATAGAAATCTCGTCTGCCTCGCTTTTAAATTTCATAAATCAACTAAAATCATTATAAAGATAAAGATATTTATATCATTATATGACGAAAGGCATTACTAGTAATACAAAGAAGATTTCTGCTTGCTAGTGATACTAAATAAAAGGTATTATGTGTTAGTAATGGCAAATATTAGATATCTTTTATTGGGAAAAGTTTTCTCAAGATCGTACACTAAAGACATCTATTGAGTGCTATGACAATCTTTGGATGAAGTTTGGTTGTTTGAAGACGAAACTATTATATATTCATTTAGTGAGACCACGAATAAATCCTTTATCAATATATATGATAACTATTATGGTTAAGAAGTTTGTATATATTTCTAAAATTGATCTTTAATTAGGGACATTTTGAAGAACGTGAAAAGTTTTCAGCAAAGGGACGAAGTTCGTTCTGGTAACAAACAATGGCTGCTCCTTGTCCGGAGAGGAAGCAGGATTACCAACAACATTAATAGAGGCTTTAACCATTTTGCACTTAAAGGCCGAAATGACGAACTATTCTTTATAGAAAATCAGTCGAACGAAAGATGGTCAACGATTCTCGTAGGAATACTTCGTCATTTTCGATCAAAAAATTAGCAAATAATTTGGAGAAAAAGTAAGAAAATTCTCTCGTTTAAAAGTCTAAAAAGTTGGCATTCATGACACATCAAGGACTAATCGAAGCAAACTTCGTGAATCCTTTAAATTCTATTTTGATCGAAATTTTGCCAATTTGGAGATATATTCAATAAAAATAATTGTTTCTGGTTGAAAGTATGTTTCGAGTTTGCTAAAATTCGTGGAAATTCGAAAATTGAGGTTGAAATACGTCGGAATTTGTAACTCAGAATTACCAACCTTAAAAATCCTGGATACGATAGGAAATCGAGAAGCAGCCCTGGGGATATGAATAATACAAATGGAATGATATATATCATAAACAGATGTAATTTCCATCAATTTGTATAAGAATTATACCCAATTTCTCCCTGCAAAAAAAAAAAAACTAAAAATACATTTGCATTTGGTAATCCTGTTACCCATATCAGTATCACTATCATTTTAAGCATTTCCTGACCTTTTTATTGTACTTTTTCTTTATATGATATTAATATAGAGGATATTCTGACTTCATTACAGTTCTAGGAGATAATTCAATCTTTATAACCTTGTGGAAGGTTATGAGAAACTTGAAGGACAAATTATCATTCTTTTAGGATATCAGCTATGTAAAATCTCGCATATTCAGACCATTATCTTCAAGATGAAATACGTTAATGTACGGAAATTTGTTCCTTTATAAAATGCATCATCGAAGGAGGTATTTGAACGTACCCAGTGATGGTTTTCTGGACTCATTTAGTCTGGAGAAAACTTAAAAAGAATCGCAGTGCTGACACCCTGTAGCTACACCCTGTAGCCCTGTAGCCAGCCATACAAACCCTTGAAAAAATTAAAAGTGCGAACCGAAAGAAAAATATCATTTATGTGAGGTTTTGCAGAGATTAAAGCTAAGAATAATAATATGAATCCTTCTCTCTATAAAGTACCCCTAGTTTTGCCATAATTTAGACTATAATAATATGTGGAATAATCATATTTTGTTGGCAATTCTATCTTTTCGCCGGCTAACAGTCCCGGGCAGAGTATGCATTACCAGAACCCAATTCGTGAATTCCCTCGTACATATTCATGCATTTGGCTTCAAATACTTCTTTGCTAGGCATCAAGAGGCATAAATAACTAAATACAAACTTTATTTTTGAATACAGTCATTGCAATCACTTATTCGACAATTTTCATCTTGCCTCGCTATCAATAGCACAACAGTTTTCTGTTTGAACACCATTTTGCTTGGGCCAATCAATAGATGGCGTCTGTAGTCCACGATTCCGAAATTAAATCCGGTCCAATCCAGTTTCGAGTGCTGATTTTGCATACGTCACAGTCACCTGAGGCCCATCGGCACTTGGTGGAAAACGAGGCACCGGTATTTTAATTGGAAAATGGTAGTTTCCGAAATATCAAATGGTCTAGTCTCATGTGAGGTTCGCCCCTTTTTTTTTGGAAAAAAATGAATAAATATAAATGATAATGAATATCAGACGTTTCATTAAATATATTGTGTTCGTGAAAGCTAGCTGAGATGTATGCAGATAATTTCAAGCTTGCAATGTCAGTAATTTGAGTTAGGATAGTTTTATTGATGTTTATTAGATAATCTATGATGTTTAAGAAATTTTCAGCTTTATTTTGGTAGGCATTACCAATAACTATGATGACTATGTTGCATGGAAAACCAGACATACTTACGAGACAATCATGAAAACAAGGGCAAAATTAAAAGAGGTTCATAACACTCATGCCAAATATTAGATGAAAAGTACCATTAAACAGACATTACAGTAGGCAGCCCACTCAAATTTATGTATAAAATCATGTTCTAGAAAGGCCAAATGTAAAGGTTTCTCCCAAGTTCACTGGACCATATAGAGTTGTAGAAGTGTTAAAATTAAACAAATATAGAGTAATTAATGAAAGTGATCCAAAGGAAAAAGTGGTTCACTGGAATCATATAAAAGTAGTAAAAACAGATCCTTGGTCCACTGAAGTTATAGATAACATAAGACATGAAAATGCTGTAGATAATGTTGTAAACAAAAGATATAATCAATGAAACAGACAGAGTTAAATATCTATATATGTGTATGTATTGGTATTAGACTGAAATGTCATAAATATAATGTATGTAGTGAAACCTATATGTAAAGAGTTGCTGCCGAAACAAATGTAGAAGAGGAAAAAGAAAGAATAGACAGACTAGAAAAATGGGCGGCAGCAAGAGGGACAGTGATAAATAAAGTGATAACACCACAAAATCAAAATGCAGAACAAATAGAAAAAATGAAAATTTTTATAAATCAAGTCAATCAGAATGTAACAAAAGAACTGAATAAGTTGGAAAACATACAGTTTTTAAATACATTTGCTCTAGAAAGTGAGGTGATATTACAGGAATATAAACACATTAAATACCATTTTGCTTGCTTATAAAGGTATTTTGAGCCCAACACTAATCACCCTAAAGAATTGGAAGAAATTATTAGGTTTTGCATCATGGAAAAACACTTTCAGCCACTTGTGGAAGATGTATTCATGTACTATAATTTAATAAGTGCCCAAATGCTTTATAAAATTATTTTAGTAGTACCTTTCAATGCTAGGATCACAAACACATTAATCACTGTGTACCCATTTCCTATATTAGTTAATGATCAAACAATCATTCAAAAGGGAGCAATCAAGGATTTTTGCATTAGAAGAACACGCACTACTATTGTCATTCTTCACTGATAAACAATTTAATGAGTGTATTCTGTTAAAAGAACAAGAATATATATGTAATTTTGATAACCTGTATAAGAATACTAATGCTTATCCCTGTATTCAAGAAATTGTGTTAAACCAAAACCAATAAAATGATGTATGTACCACAAACTGTCATAAACCATTTGAAGCATTTGTAATTGATCAAGAAATCTTTGTATTTTCAGTAAATACTGTTGTAGCTAAAATTAAATGTCACAACATTAGCACAAAAATAAGGTTTAAAAATGTTAAATCTTTTACAACATCATGTCAGTTAGTGATAGCAAACCAATTATATTATGAACCTCATCTTTTCACAACATGTAACTTCAACAAACATGTGCCATATAAGAATTACTCATATAAAATAAAGAAGCTTGAAAATTTGGACTATGTTGATGAATATTTCTACTATAAAGAAACTGATTCCCCAATTTTATCATTAGTAAATCTAATGGCAATAGTAATTACTGTTATTTTGTTTATCATAATAGTGAGAAATCTTATTAGAAAATATTGTTCATATGTTTATTGTCCATATGTTCATTTAATATACTTATGAATTGGCATACTTATAATTTAATGTGTTTGATATTTTAATATGATAATTTTTTTTGAGAATGTTTTGATGAACTCCTGTCTTTTCCTCCACAATTGAAGAAACAATTTTTATTATATCCATTATTATGTTTTATTGTCAATTTAATTATTAATATTGTATTAATTTTATTATGTTTAATTAAAAATTGAAGACAATGTTTGGTAGGTGACCAAGTGATGTAATGATAGCTAGGAGAATATTAGTTAGGAATAACGTAAATACGAGAGAGAGAGAGAAAGAGAATTTAATAATAATGAAACGAGGAGAGAGAGAATAACGAAGTAGAGGGAGTAACAACACTTCCTGCGTTATGATTGCGTAGCCAAAACAAGGGCGCAAGTTTAATGTATGGAAATCATTAAGGAATGTTTACACACCTCAACTGTGTGCTTACCGTTCCACTCTCGCCGGAAACTAAGACTTCCGGTGACGTCATAAGTCCCCTTCTTCGTAGGACATCGTTAGATAAGTTCCAACCACTTAGGACATCTACAAGGGCGGGACAAGAAGCACTGGTCCACCTACTGTGGGTTGGACTTATTCCTTTCTTGAACTTTCAAATAGGCAAGGAAGGAAGGAAGGAAGAGAAGCAGAACAGAGCAGACAGAAAAGACGCAGATAGAAGAAAGAGAAGCAGAGGAGTGAAGTCGTGAGCCATCACCAGTTGTGAGTTGAGAAGAAAGCAAGACTCATACTCGATTCGTATTCGTACTACTTAGCTTGTATATATACTTAACTTGTATATGTACAGTGTTATTTTTACTAGTGTGTTATCAAAGTAAGAAAGCTGCACTGTGTTTTCCTAAACCCCCTGGGACTGAAACACTACTATAACAACAAAGCCAGAAACGATAAAGCATCTACAAAAGAAATAATAAACTTTACATGGGCAACAAATAAAAGAAATAATAAGAAAGCAACAGCATAACATTTGAAGGTGGTAAAGATTTCAAAAAGAACATAACATAACACGTGATTGTTCGTATATGTTCACCAATATTTAATAATTTTTGTATTTTTGTGAATAAGTGCTTTGGTAGGAATTCAAAGTTTCCTTGTTTACATTCGAATAAGATGTAGTTAAGCAAAAAGCAGTCAATATCATGAGCAGTGTTGCCATGACAAATTATTAATGAAGAATATTCCAGTGATCAGCTGACACCAACCATAGTTGGCACTATCATGCACATCCGCACCCTGTCTTACTCACTCAATTTCTCGCCTTTTTTTGAAGTCCTCTAAAATTGGCATAACATGAACAACGCATACAAAAACGATGGCATTTTCTGTAACCATGTAAGGAAAAATAATAACTTTGGAAGGCGGCACTTTCATCCTCAAAAGACACGGCAGAAGTCTGTTCTTTAAATCTAAAGTAAATTCAGCCCATTGCAATTTCTTTGCGACATATCAAAAAGGGAACTGGTCGTCAATCATCTTTGCTTGCTGCATAATGATTTATAACTGTCCTTAGAAAGGACTCGCTTACAATCAATCGTCATAATTTTCCCGCCATTCATTTCAGTATCTGAAAATTGACGAAACTGAAACTCGTTTGCTGAAACAATTTTTTTCCTTACAGATAAGCTGAACTGACGTGAACAGTACTGGAAAATGATGGATTTCAAAGTTTTTGCCACTTTAATTCCCGCTGATAAAGTGAAACTGTATTATAGTGAAGACATAAGTTTGCCTACTACTGGCTAAGATTGATTTTAATTTCTTATCATTTCATGACCAAGGCTGATAACAGCACAACTGGAATATTTTTCGTTCAGTCATAAAATACGAAGAAAAAAGAATAATGCAAAGAAGTCCTTGACATGTGATGACTAACAAGGCAGAATATTGAAATATAAGACTATTTGACATTAACATTTTGTCAAGTTCTCATAAGTTTTAGCCCCTTCCTCTCCAGATGAAATGCTTTGTTGATAAGCGATCAGTTCATTTCAGCAAATGAAACGAACACACTGAAGAGCAGGCAGTTGCATCGTGTTTCATCTCCAAAGCCCGTGTATTCGTACTCAACGCTCACAGACATACGCACATACACACACCCAAAAGAGGCTTCTCTACATACGAATCGTGCGGGAATATGGCGCCATCGTCGTTGGATGAGAAGACACAAATCGCTGTCGGCTGGTTTCAGATGCATCAAAGAACCATCATTCACAATACAGTAGGTAAAGGTTACTCAGGTTCCGTTCCAGCGAGCATTGTCAGTCGTTGAGGGTGCTGCGTGGTTCGAGTTAACGAGGCCGGAAGTAATATGCAGGAACTGCAAGCGTTCGATTCTCATAGATTACTGAAACTGATACCATGAATAACACGCTGCGGGGAGTGTGGAGCTCCTTTGACAACTGTGAAATGTGACCACGATGTTTATTTGACTGATCCCTGCGACAATATCAGCTGGGGTCGTGTTTTGCGCGGAATTCTAAACATTTCGTTTGGTTGAAGGCTTCAGCTTCCTTCGCGAGTATCTCATCTCGATGAGATACAGACTGCCATATCATTTCTCATTTTAATATCCTTTGCCATTTGGCCTGTAACAAAAGTGTGTGTGTGTGTGTGTGTGTGTGAGAGAGAGAGAGAGAGAGAGAGAGAGAGAGAGAGAGAGACTTTAAATACCATGTTTTTTCAGATACCAGTTAATTATGTCATATAGAAAATAAGCCCACGATCTCTTTGACGTATATTGGATACAAAAGCAGAGCCAGACATCTTTCTTTTAATTACGTAGCCAAAT
>NC_089782.1:60414521-60464521 GCF_040412425.1 Macrobrachium rosenbergii | reverse complement strand
TTTTTGCATTAGGTGATGGACTCGTACTCTTACTTAAGAAGACTGCCAGGAATGGGTTCTCAGGGGTTGTAAATAACGTTAATAATAATAATTATTATTATTATTCGCAAGAGGATACCTATTCATAAGGGACAAGCAAACAGGGATCATTACCTTGAAATTCGAGATTCCAAAGAATATAGTGTTCATTTGAAATCAGTAACTGAAATGAATAGAGCTACAGAAAGAAGAATTAGTTCTTGGAAAAGAAAAAAAAATAAATTAATAAATAAATTATTAAAAGTGTAAGTAAATTATAAAATATAAGGAGAATTACCTTCGGGCAGTAATGCATTGCCACTTCCCTTGGACTTTTAAGGTTCCAGTTGCACGACATCTTAAGGGAGATTTCCACGATCCAGCAGTGTGAGGAATAAAGCAACTCTGGAACTGAGAAGTTCGACAGCGAGGACCATTTACTGCGTATTGGTGTTGCTGTTTAAGAAATCTGGTAACTCTCAGCAGGAAAAGAGGATCAGGGATCAACTGCCAGTGTGAAATGTCTCTGTTAAGATACAGTTTATGAAAAACTGACAAACAAGAGAACATCCGTCGATGGTCCAAATCACAACTGCTAATAGTAAGAAACAGATATCCACCACCACCAAACACTCTCACTAAAAGAGATAAATCTGTGGCAGAGGCAGACATCCACACCGGAGTACAATGCTCTGGTAAAGGAAGGACAAATGACCTAAAACAGGTTGCATTGATTTTATCACTGTTCTAAATATATGAGGCCTTACGTAAAATACCTAACTTTCGTGTAGCATTTGCTGAAACTTTCATTAGATGTTTCTCAAAAGTAAGATGTGCGTCAAAAGTTACATCAAGTATAGTTAAAGCTTCAGACTCATTTAGCAGACAGCAGCATTTTCATTTTACTGGAGTTCAACCTCATTTCCCACCGACTACATCATTCACTAATCCACTTAATGTCACTACTGAGACTAAGGATAACATCGTAAGTGGAGACTTTACTACACCCACAAGTGTTGCATCATCAGCATACTGAACAATCTTATTTTCCAGGCCAACAACCATATCACCTCTACATACATATGTCAACTTTCAGCTACATCCGATGCTTTGATAAGGAGCAAAGTCCAAAAAACCGTGTTACAGAGGCCCTGAATCTCATAGTAAGTGTCTATTAAACAAATTCTCAAACCAGTCCCTGTCACTCCATCTTCTCGCTTCATTACATCTCAACAACTATGTTAACCTTCTTCATATTACCATTTATTCATTGCATATAAACTCAGAGTTTTGGGTGGGTAGACAGGTTTTAGGACTATTTCAAGATTGGACCTTCAGCAGGGCAGCATGTTTGTTGATGAGATCTACCCTGCAAAACCAGACACTAGGTTTTGCCTGCACAGATCTTATCAACAGCAACATGCTGCTACCTAGCTGTAAGGTAATCTTGAAATAGTCCTAAAACCTGTCTACCCACTCCAAAACTCTGAAGTTTATATGCAATGAATAAATGGTAATATGAAGGTTAACATAGTTGTTGAGATGTAATGAAGAGAGAAGATGGAGTGACAGGGACTGGTTTGGAGAATTTGTTTAATAGACACTTACTATGAGATTCAGGGCCTCTGTAACACGGTTTTTTGGACTTTGCTCCTTATCAAAGCATCGGATGTAGCTGAAAGTTGACATATGTATGTTTTACAACCACACACAAATTTTGTCAGCATTATCAATAGCCTAAACCAGATAGTTTTAATTTTTATAGAGTAAAAATTATCTAGCCAACGCCATGGCCGATGATTACGAGCCAAGAGTCGAAAAACATTCATTACGTAAGCAAGGTAAACACCGTTTGACGAAATGTTGCCCCGCCCATCCACCAGACAGAAACTCATTCACCTTGTTCCATCGGCTCTGAAACCCATAGCAGTCAAGAATGGCTAACAGGATTTGGAATTGTCCCCGTGGTTGCAAAACTGCATTTGTCAAGAGAAAGCCCGTGGCCATACTTACTATAGCCTGAATAGGTAATTATTCAGTTTCTAGTTTAAATCCAATGTTTATGGTCTGATTTGTATTTAGCGTAACGTGATTATAATACTTGTAATGTCATTCAGGATTTTGAACATTTCCATTAACTATTCACTATGCCACCGAGAGAGAGAGAAAGAGAGAGATTGTATGTAAACAGTCTTTATATAACTACTTTTGTTAAAATAAGATTTTTATCCAAAGTAAAAACAAGCTTATATGTGCTAAAATCTCCAGCAGACCAACGGATCATCCGATATAATTTTTTTTCATCGTCAGGATCACAAGCGCCGCCTGTCTTTGATAACTTTACGATTGGTGCCATTCGCCGCTGTATCCACAGAAAGTTTGCCGAAAAGGAGCATTTTACTGTTGGTTCCTTGACAAATGACCTCAAAACAGCTGGCATTATTCCGGAAATGACATCATGGGCTTCAGTACTTACTCTTGCATTCTATGGGATTCAAGTATAAAACTTCCCAACGTAAGATGTATGTAAGGAAGGAATCTCTGGAAATTGTATGCCGCCGGATAACTGCTCTCTGTGATCTACGACGCCAGCGGGAGGAGGGGAGAGTGGTCGTTTACATAGATGAAACCTGGTTTACGACAAGGATGGCCCACAACAGGGAATGGGCAGACACTACGCAGGATGTCACCAGCCCCACTTACAGTCGTCAGGTTCCTCCTGGAGAAGGTGAGCGTTTCGTGGTGGAGGCAGCTGGCACGAATGAGGGCTTTATAGGTGGTTCATACCTGTGCTACCTGGCCAAGACCAATCAGGGAGACTACCATGGCGAGATGAATCCAAAGTTGTTCAAACAGTGGCTAACGACGCAACTTCTGCCATCCCTTCCCGAGCCATCTGTAATTGTGCTTGATAATGCACCATATCATAGCACACTGATCGAGGAGAGTCGATGCCCCACATCAGCAACCAGAAAGGCAGATCTCGTCAGGTAATTATAATGACTTCCAATAAATATATATATATAAATATATATATATATATATATATATATATATATATATATATATATATATATATATATTTATATATATTTATATATTTATATTTATATTTATTTATATATTTATATATATTTATATATATTTATATATATTTATATATATTTATATTTATATTTATATTTATTTATATATATATATATATTTATATATATATATATATATATATATATATATATATATATATATATATATATATATATATATATATATATATATATATATATATATATATTTATATGTATATATATATATATATATATATATATATATATATATATATATATATATATATATATATATATATATATATATATTTATATGTATATATATATATATATATATATATATATATATATATATATATATATATATATATATATATATATATATATATAGATTCATAAATTGTTGAAGAGTCAATTAACCTATTTTAATGGGAACTTTATCAAATTGCACTTTATTGCTTGTACTACATGTAACAATTTATGATCTATCTTTAAGGTATTAATGTTCTATTATGTCCTCTCATCAGGTGGCTAGAACAGCGCAGGATATCATTCCGACCTTCTGCCACACGCTCGGAGCTGCTGCTTATTTGCCAAAAGAATCGGCCGGAGCGAAGGTATGAGATTGACAACACCATCCGTGAATGGGGCCATGAGGTTGTGCGTTTGCCCCCCGCTGACCCCGAGCTCAATGCAATTGAACAGGTGTGGGGGTCATGAAGAGACAAGTACGTTCCTCCCTCCTTTGATTTACTCGATCCGACCTACAGGACAGGTTGGAGGAAGCCAGGCTTTCTGTTACCCCGGAAGTGTAGGCAGGAGCAGTTCGACAATCCCGTCATTTCGAGGAGGAATATTGGGAGTCGGGCAATATCCGAGAGACAGTAGAACCAGTCATCATTAGCCTGGCCAGTGACGATGAGGACGGGGAAGATGATGTTTTCCTCGAGAGTGATTTCGATTTTCGTTTTAACGTGCTTTTTTTCCCATTTTTATATGGGGTAAGCACAATGCCTTCTTTTGAAGGACTTTGATGACTGCATTTTGTAAATAAATCATGAATGGTTTTAGTAGTTTTATTTGTACATCTAATGGGAATTTATAGAAGTAAAGTGAACAGAATTCATTTATCCTTTAAAATAATTACAACATGTAGCAAAACAAATTGTATAGATGATAATGCAATGAAGGAATGATACCATACTTTATCTTTAGCTTCAACATCGGCAATAACATACCCAGTTGCCATGATTTGTTAGCTTAATGAAATAACCTATCATCTAATGTTAAACTTAATTTCTGAGGAGGCCATGGCTTATTGCACAGTGAAAAAACATGACAAAGACTTTATGAATGGCGGAACGATACATAGATGTGGGTGGGGTATCTGTGCTAGCGTAGTAGTACAACTGTAGCAGTAGTGCCGCAACAGTAGTAATAGCAGTAATATACATGAATTAAACGTTTAGGCCAACTGCTGGGATCCTTGAGGATTATTTAGCACTTCTTACAACTACTCGAGAAATGAGTTTTTATAAACAGAAGTTAAATTCTCTAATCCAACAATGCCCATGATAGCCTTCAGTGTTATCCTGAATTATAACAAGGCCAAAGTGGGTGGAGCCTCATGAAGTCATCATTCTGACGATAGTTATTGGTGAAGGTTTAAAGCCAAAATACGGTAGCGTCTATTTTTTCGGTTAATAGGTAGATAGTCAATAAATAAAAATTGCTTGACATTGGATATAGCAGTTATCAAATCAAGCTTGTCTATTATGTTTTTGAAAATTACCAACTATTCCCTAAATCTTGTCAATCTGATTGTGACCTATAAAGTAGACTGTAATTTCTTAGAAAACTTATTTTGGGAGTTAGACTAATAATTGAAGTGTTTTTGTATTTATTAACATATTTTGTTGGTTTGTTCATTATGACAATTATCAGTGGAGAGGTTTCAGAGTTCATAAAGGTGTACTGCTTTGCTTGTATTTAAATTTTTATGTCATGTTGCCAGAGGTCTAGCCTTCGTTACGTATAGCCAATCATCCATCGAGAAAGAGGGAAGAAATGCTGTCATAAGTTACGTAACGAGTGCGTTCGAAACCTTTTCTCTGAGTAAGTTGGCCCGTCTTCAAAAAAAGTCACTTTTACATTATAAGTACCAAATTTATTCAACCTACGTAATGCAGAATACAGTCAAAATTTATGTGTAGATATAATGTGTATTCTGAAAAAGCGTTATATTTATGAAATGCATAGATAAAAAGTTATTGCGAAAAAACCGTGTTACAGAGGCCCTGAATCTCATTGTAGTCAACTTACGAAAACGATAGACAACCCTGGAGTTAAACAGCATTCTTCATGAGAAAACAAAGAGGAAATTGCTATCAGGGATACATCTACATAAACATTAAGGTCAAGTAAGAGAATCTGGGATTTACTAGGCCAAAAGAGTTGCCTTTTCCTTTGGACACTGAGTGGCCGAACCAACTGGGCAAAGAAGACGGCGCTGTTGAATCTACGCGATTTTAGAGTTAACCCATGATACATGTTGCTGAATTGCACCTGGTAGCTTCTCTCTCTCTCTCTCTCTCTCTCTCTCTCTCTCTCTCTCTCTCTCTCTCTCTCTCTACAGTGACACTGTATTCATTGTTGGCTGAAACATAAATTCTTTGAGCTCCAGCTTGTATCTGAGCGTAGTTATTCCATATAAATTAGCTCTACTCCATTTTAAAAATATATAAGACTTCTGTTATCCTAAATAAACACACGTGCATTCGTCATTAAACTAGGCTTTGTCTTTAACATAATAATTCAACAGCCGAGAAGGCGGTCATTCAGTGATTATGTTGACCAAACTTTCATTTAAGGAACATTTTACCTAACATCCTTTGCAGTTATGGCCAGTTCAAATGTGAAAGATAAAAGTTCTATTTCCATCCGATTCAAAATTTACATATATATGAATCACGGTGATGTGATAAAAACTTCATAATATGGCTGCGTGTGACAAACGCATTACACGGTCAACATGGCAGAGGTGGGTGGATATCGTCTCCAAACACAAACACCTGAGTTCGACGGGTGATTTGTATATGGGAGCCGATATCCACTTATACCTCTCTTGTGGCCTCGCGGGTTAATGCGTCCCTGTAGTCCTGAGTTCCTGTCCTTCGCTGGTTCGACCCCGCGGGACGGCGGACTTATTATCAACTAAAAATTTCCCCTTCGGTAACATATATGAAAATATATTATTTCCGAGGTAGAGCGAATTGGATTTTAAAGGACGTTTGTAGCTTAATGCTTGTATATGAATCACGGTGATGTGATAAAAACTTCATAATATGGCTGCGTGTGACAAACGCATTACACAGTCAACATGGCAGAGGTGGGTGGATATCGTCTCCAAACACAAACACCTGAGTTCGACGGGGATTTGTATATGGGAGCCGATATCCACTTAAACCTCTCTTGTGGCCGCGCGGGTTAATGCGTCCCTGTAGTCCTGAGTTCCTGTCCTTCGCTGGTTCGACCCCACGGGACGGCGTACTTATTATCAACTAAAAAATTCTCCTTCGGTAACATATATGAAAATATATTATTTCCGAGGTAGAGCGAATTGGATATTAAAGGACGTTTGTAGCTTAATGCTTGTATATATATATATATATATATATATATATATATATATATATATATATATATATATATATATATATATATATATATATATATATATATATATATATATATATATATATATATATATATATATATATATATATATACATACAGACATATATGTGTGTGTGTGTACCTCTCAAGAATATGGCATATAAGGAACAGATTTCTGAGTATTAGTTGAAAAAAAAATTATAACTCAATCCGAGTCCAAATCTGAGAACCAGCAGTGCTAGTTATAGCAGAGAGAACCAGTGAATGGTAGGGCCAAGCAGTCATCAGACTTTTCTGAAATTCATTTGTAGTTCATTGGCAGTTAGGTCTGGAAGGAAGTCAAATGCCATCAAGCCTTGGCAATCACTAAGAGAGACAAAACTTTACTTCCCCTTATAGTAAACAGTAAAACACTAATAAACGCAAACAGGAACTTGCTGTCATCTTTCTCTGTCGTAGCCATAATGACTGCCATGCGTCAAAAACAGTATCGTCGAGGTCTCGATTTCTACAAACGGGACACAAATAAGTTTTCGTGTCTGCCGCAGACGTGTAAAGTTAATCATGTAGAGCCCTCTTACGGGGTGCACTGTAAGCATTACTAAAGGTTCTTTGCAGCGTCCCTTCGACCCCTAGCTGCAGCCCCTTTCATTCCTTTTACTGTACCTCCATTTATATTATCTTTCTTCCATCTCACTATCCACCCTCTTCTAACAATTATTTCAAAGTGCTTCAACTGCTTTGAGGTTTTCCCCCTGTTACACCTTTTAAACCTACCTATTCTCAATTTCCTTTCCAGCGCTGAATGACCTTAATGGTTCCAGTGCTTGGCCTTTGGCCTAAACTCTATATTCCATTCCGTTCCATAACATGTCTGACGAGAAGCAGGGTGCTTATTCTTGATATACGCTGTTGTTCCTCCTGCCCTAGCATTGGTATCTCGCTTCATCAAGGTTTCTTGATATACGAAAATATCATACTCTCTGGAGACAGCTACAAGGCCATTAATGTTTCCAAGCAGTCCATAGATAATGTTTTGCGTCAAATAATACTGGTGGTGCACAGTGCATGCTTCTTCGGAGTTTGCTCAAAATCTTTAGTCAGTATAAGAATGAGCAACGCTCAAATGGTAGACTAGACTTGGAAATGAACTGATCAGTAATGAAACGCAGAGTCCGTGCAGAGATACTCAAATATCAGATAAAATTGACCAACATGGCGGAGCAGAGACACCTTGTAAGGCAAAATACCCTTTTAACTAAACAATTTGGACGGAGGAAAGACACTCATTATCTATCTGGGGTAGAGGAAAAGATATTGGGAAGGCAACCTCTTCACAAACCAGCAAGCATCCTTAACCGTCATCACATTAGGAGGAAGAGAGAGTTGACAAAAAAGTGTGAATTAGTGAGCGCCAAAGCAAGGGAAGTCGAATCCAGTATAGTGGAAGGTTCTTTCACTCTGCAATTACATCATATCAGGAGAAAGACGAAGTTTAAAAAAAATTAAAACAATGTATGTGCATATATAAATATAAATAAATAAATAAATAAATATATATATATATATAACAATTTGTGTGATAGAATAAACTCTCACCAGCCAGTCATAACAAAATATCAACAGTGCAACCTGACGTATTTTGATGAAGGGGATTTGATTGCATTCCTCTTGAGAAAAACAATGGAATTGCATGTCCAATTGTTTGATGGTTTAAGAATAATCATTGACTCGAGTTTCTCTTGGAACTCGTTCCGATTCATTGCCGAAAGCCCCCAGTAATTTCTGCTTCATATTTCAGCTGCAGTCCTTTTTAGTTTTAACAAAGAAAAGGCTTTAATCATGTGCTCATCACTAATGTTTTATATAAGCCTGCGACCGTGATAGGTGTATAAAGTCCTATGATAATGATTTGGTTTATTTTTATTTGCATTCATTCTATTCGAAGTAGATTCAACATAATGATATGTTAACATCAATATTCTTGGATATATGATTATTTTTATCATGTTAACATCAATATTCTTGGATATATGATTATTTTTTTCACGAGAATCGGATAAATCTTTTAGAGTCATGGCAATAATATATGAGTTCATCACAATTATTGCACTAAAATGGTTTAAGTCTCTTATTTCTTTTATTATATATTAGGAAGGAAATAAAAAAGAGCCTCGATGGCTCGGTCGGTGACAACATCCTCGGACTTCAAAAAGTCTGTGACGCGGCTTCAAATCCGCAGCCGACCGGCCAGAGAGGCAGACACTTTGCTATCCGTGTAGACACCCCGGGATTACGTATGTAATCAACGGATAGGTTTGCTGAAAGCAAATGGGTGTTACAGACTAATACACCATACACAAAGCCACTCCAACATCTAAAAACATAACAGACACCTCACATGTCTCGAACTGTCGACCTAACCGCTCAGTTCTCCTCGCTGCTGGGAGAAAGGAAGCTGGGGATTTGGTATGATATATATACACATTCGTTACCGGGGTCTAAGCGATGTCAGGCAGGGCAGCCGATCGAGGCTACGGCCTACCCCAACGCCAAATCAAAGTCCTTCAAAAAGAAGGCACCGTGCCTACCCCATATAAAAATGGGAAAAGCACGTTAAAACGAAGAAGAAGATATATATATATATATATATATATATATATATATATATATATATATATATATATATATATATATATATATATATATATATATATATATATATATATATATATATATATATATATATATATATATATATATATATATATATATATATATATATATATATATATATATATATATATATATATATATATATATATATATATATATATATATATATATATATATATATATATATATATATATATATATATATATATATATATATATATATATATATATATATATATATATATATATATATATATATATATATATATATATATATATATATATATATATATATATATATATATATATATATATATATATATATATATATATATATATATATATATATATATATATATATATATATATATATATATATATATATATATATATATATATATATATATATATATATATATATATATATATATATATATATATATATATATATATATATATATATATATATATATATATATATATATATATATATATATATATATATATATATATATATATATATATATATATATATATATATATATATATATATATATATATATATATATATATATATATATATATATATATATATACAATATATATAGGCAGGGGAAGCACACCAACAGGTCAAGAAAGTCATATTTATTCAATTGCAACGTTCTGAAGCCAACCAGCAGGCACCAATAAAATTATGATGACAAATGTTAAAATACACAATATGAATTACAAATATTCTATTCAGTACAAAGACTTTAAGGTTTTGGGCAGACCCTCTAATCACAAACTTTTAACAATTAATGAATCATAGTTTATTAAAAAACTGGTCCCCTCACTGAACACCCATGACACGTCTATACCCCTTTATCTCTCGTGAACTGTTTATGTTTTTGGTCAGTCCTTCCTCTGCCTCCACACTCAACGGTTGGTCCTTATTTATATTTTTAACTTTGCTTGTTTTAATATAATTTATATTGTGTATTTTAATATTTATCACTTAATTTTATTGTACTAATTAGGTATTATTACTTGTAGCTTGAAAATGATGCCTGCTGGTTGGCTTTGAAACGTTGCAATTGAATAAATATGACTTTCTTGACCTGTTGGTGTGCTTCCCCTGCCTTCATTGTATTACTGGGTTTTGAGAAACCTCCGCCTGTTGAATATATATATATATATATATATATATATATATATATATATATATATATATATATATATATATATATATATATATATACAGTATATATATATATATATATATATATATATATATATATATATATATATATATATATATATATATATATATATGAATTGGTTCGAATCTAAGATAGTATAAGACTGTAGTACGGAGGCTATGCCTCTATTCAAGACTAGAGAACAATGATTTCATTTCAAAGCAGCCATCTCCTTAAAGTCTCTTTTCCCCCATCCATGGCCTGCGATGAACATTATAGCTGTTACTTGTGGTCCCAAACTATTAAGAGCGAGTCTTATGAGACCCGGAGGAGATGGCGAATTCCGGCCCTAAGGAGGTTACGTAATGCCCAAAAACACAGACCTGGATCATTTATTCCACTTATGTAAGGGCCAGTGGAGAAAGAGCTGTCCGGGATCGATGACAGCAAGCGAAAGCGTGGAATCTGTTGACCTGTTCTACCACGGTTACAAACTAAAATAGATACATGGATAGACATTGTTTTTCATTTTACAGAGATTTTTTCTGATACGTGAATTCTTTTTGTTATTAGTACACAAATCTAAAACAAATAATCATTCAATCTCTACACGGACCTAAATAATCGGATATATCGTTTTTGAAACTGAGCCGGAATTATCACTGATAAATCATCGATTTTGCTTTCATTTCTACTGATACGTTTTCGCTGCTGGTCGATCACTTAGATAATATTCTTTTGAGTGACACGAGATAGGTTTCCTTAAAGTAACTAATTGTTCCATTCCAAGTTTAAACACGTTTTATTAGATCAGAAAACTTATCAATTAAATTTACAAATAGGCATAGTTCCAGCTGAATGCACTCTTTGTTAATAAAAAAAGATCGACCATTTTAAGGAAATGTGACATTACATTAATATACGGACACTATAAATAAGCAAAACGAATAAGGGATAAAATCCTATGCTTATAAAGTAGCCCCATTACTGTGTACACGTTAGAACAGAATATCAACAAATGCTTTCATTTTAATTTAAATGATATGTTTTTCCGTTAATCCACCCTGTGATTCAGAATCCGGATGTAAAAGCAACTATTTGTTTTCTTCTTTTTCTTCCTGAAAGGGGATTATGGACTGTGAAAAGTTTCAAGAAACCTCTTTCTGCAGATTGTGAATCAAGAGCATCTTCTGGGGAGCGATTCCAGCAAGCAGAAACTGCAGGTTTTATTGTTAGGTGACTCATCTTGGATTCAACTTGGCAGTCAAGGGAGTCTGAAGGCGAAGTAAACTGGAAGTGAGGAGAGCCAATTCACTAGAAGATGAAAGATTTGGCCAGATTTACTATTATTTGTATTTATTATATGAATGCTTAGGTAAGTTTCCTCAAGGGTTACAGCAACTAGAAATATGAAAAATAACAATATCCTCTATCACTTTCTTACACACGTTTCTTATGTACACTATTTACTATTGGAAATTTCCTAGTTAGAAATGTCAACATTTGTAATGGATAAACTTAGCACAACATTCTTTTAGCTAAATATAAGGGCCAAATCTTTTTATGATTTTTCGCTTCCAAAACTCTCTATTGTCTTTTATCATATTTTATCTGAGCTGCATGGTATTCAGATTTGCTAATAGTATCAGCATTTTTGTCAAACACTCAGTTCACCAACTTTTCGTAATGTTTTATTCTTATTGTTAGACCATAAACAAAGGAACGTTTCACTCACTATATATTTTTATTTGGCTACCGAATAATCACTCCTTATTCTGATTATTTTTTGTTTACTTTTTTATGACATACAGATAAATATTTCAACAAATATTTCCGTCTTCTCTTCGTTTCTTTACATTTTCCAATTTAATTTGCCAATGACGTAGGAGCTATCCAGAATCACGGAGTAATTTTCTCTCCAAAGTAATTACTTAATTATTCTTTAACAATCAGAGCTAATGAACCTCATCAACTGATGGCAGATCACTTACCAGAGAGTCGGATGACAAATAATTATGGCGGATAATAATCTGGGTAATGATGATGGCAGTAAAAAGGTACCTGCTCTGGACAACTTCCATTAGTCAGTTCAGAAAAGTTGGATAATGTCTGGTATTTTGTTGCATTAAAATAGACTTATGTGCTTAAAAATGTTTTTTTTTTTTCATGCTTTTATTTAACTTGGCTTCTGCGTCTATATGTCTCTCTGTCCTCAAATCTTGTAACTCAATTTTCGACCTGTTCTCTTTGTCCAATGGACTTGAAATTTTGCATGGTTACTCAATCGCGGTGACAATACAACCTTACATGGTCAGTAGGTCAGCAGTGACCTCTAGTGACACTACAGTGACCTCTCCCGGTATCTCAGGATTTGTATGAAACTCTCGGATTTTTCACAACTTCTTTGATTCAGTAGAATCTATCTTCTATATAACCCCTCCCCCTTACCTCTTGCATCCCTTCCCCCTTCCCTTTTCCATCCCCCATCCCCCTCCCCAGCACATGATCAAGCGTTCATTTAACTGTGTCCTCCCCCTCCCATTCCCTCTTCCATCGCTACCCCCACCCATTCCCTTCCCCTCCCACTCCCAAAACTCACATCAAGTGTTAATTTAGCTGGGTCCTCCACCTCCCCGTCCCTCTTCTATCTCTCTCCCACTTCCCATCCCCTCCCCTCCCCCTTCCGGTGCATATAATCAAGCGTTAATTTAGCTGTGTCCTCCCCTCCCCTTCCCCTTCCATCCCCTACCAGTCCCCTCCCGCTTCTCTCTCCCCCTTCCAGAGCACACAATCAAGGTTAATTTAGCTGTCCTCCCCTCCCCTTCCCTCTTCCATTCCTCCACTTCCCCCTCCACCTTCCCCAACCCCTCTCACTTCCATCGTCCCCCTCCCCTTCCCTCTTCCATCCCCTTCCCCTCCCTTCCCCTCCCGTTTCCAGAGCATGTGATCAAGTGTTAATTTAGCTGTGTCCTCCCCCTCCCATTCCCTCTTCCATCCCCTTCCCCTCCTTCCCCTCTGCCTTCCCCAACCCCTCCCACTTCCATCCTCCCCCTCCCCTTCCCATCCCCTCACCCTCCCTCCTCCTTTCCCCTTCCCTCTTCCCATCCCCTTTTCCTCGCCTACCCCTTCCTCCTCCACCCTCCTCCTCCTATTTCCCCTCCATCCCCTTCTCATTTTCCTCCCCTCCCCTTTTCCCTTCCCCTCTCCTCCTTTCTCTTCCCCTCCCCTCCACTCACTTTCCATCTTTCCCTCCTCTCCTCCTCCTCCCTCCTCCCCTTCCCCCTTCCCTCCTCTTCCCTCTTCATCCCCATCTCCTTCTCCCCTTCCCCTCCCCCCTTCCCCCTTCTATTTCTCCTTTCCCTCACCCCCCTTCCATCCCCTCCCCTTCCCTCTTTCCTCCTCCTTCCCCTCCCCCCCTCCCCTTCCCCCCCATAAACGGATATCAATTTCGTTAACTACAATCATAAATCAGTTACAATTTCTGTCAAAACTAAAATGTATAATATAGAAAAATATAAAATTTTTTAAAAACATGCTTTTATCAAAATGCACTAAAAAGTGAAAATATAATTTTTTGAGACACACCACGATTATCTTAGAATGAATCATGTCTACAAAAATAAAAGCAAGGGCCCCAAACATTGTCGGATTGCTGCAAGAAATAAAAGAAAATATATTTCTTTTCTTGTAGCATTTCCTTCCATGTTAACTGCCCACGCTTTTAATTTTCTAGACATGATTAATTGTAAGAAAATCGTGGTGTGTCTCAAAAAATAATTTTTTTTATTTTTTAGTTCATTTTAATAAAATCATGTTTTAAATTTTTTTATATATTTTTTTTATTTCGATACTTGGATCAATATTGATTATATTTAGGAAATGGTTTTAGAATATTCAGCTTATTAATAGATAAAATTGACTCGATTCTTGAGTATTTACTTCATTAATAGATTAAATTCATTCATTTCAGTTTTCGTCATTCGATTAAAATTCTTAGGGAAAATTACAATCGAAATACTAAAATGGAAGTTTTAATTATTACCACGTGAGTATTTAGTGAAAAATGCTACTATGAAATTGAACAATAAATTGGCGGAGATTTTTGTTTCATTATGTAACGGCTTTGTTGGAAAATTATGGATCAGATCCTCTTCTATAATTTCTCAATCCATATACGTTCCTTTAGTCCATTTATACATTTCTGTTCATTTGCGTTTCGTATTATATTCCTACCTTCTGTCCGTGTCCATATTTGTCGTCCTGTTTATTCGTTTGGAAATGAAAGGGTTTATTCTGCTCAGGAAGCAGAACTAAACAAAAACTAAAAAAACCTTTTGAAATGTACCAACGACTTTGTCACTCCGAATTGGGTAATCATTTTAATTAAATTGACTTGTCTCTCAGTTAATCTGCTCGTGTGACTCGGGAAAGAGGGATGATAATTATTTCTTTATATAAATATCTGCGGCAGAATATTTCGGATGAAGTATTATTACAAACAACTGGTGCAGTAAATTTCCATACGTTGCTAAATTTGCTTTAAACAAGTGACATACGCCAATCAGAGATAAGAGGTAAGTTTTTGTATAATTATATATTGTGTCTAAAGTAATTTCTGATCCGACGCACCTGAATTTTGAGTTTATCTTCGTAGAAACTGCTATTGTGATGTTATATCGCAGGTAACTGGAAGACTCTTAAATTCTCTAGCTTTCAGCAAATTCAGTTTACTAGGATTAGGACGATATAATATTTTTAACGTCAAAATAGGCTTTATACGTTATTATTATTATCCTCTGGAGAAATTGCAGTAAAAATGAGAGGATATTAACTCGGTAACATAAGGAATTGTAGTCTATAAAAGCATACTATGTAGTTAACATAATTCAAGAAGGAAACTCTTCAAGAAAAAGATCCATTTGCTCTATCTCTCGAAGCAGAACTTTGAATAGCTTATAAATTAAATAGGAAGATTATTCATTGATACGTCCACGAGCGCTATTACTTTATTTGCGTGAGAAACGTTAACTGATAGATGCGTGAGGAAATCAAGTAAATCTGTTCTTTGCCCTACTTAACAGCCACCAGTTTTCAGACTAGATAAAAAAAGATTATCCTTCCCACTTATTACACTGAGAGACTTTCTTGCAATATGCAAGTGTTCTCAGGACTTTCTTGCAATATACGATTGTTCTCAGGACTTTCATGCAGTATGCGAGTGTTCTCAGGACTTTCTTGCAATATTCGAGTGTTCTCAGGACTTTCTTGCAATATACGAGTGTTCTCAAGACTTTCATGCAATAGTAGAGTGTTCTCAGGACTTTCTTGCAATATTCGAGTGTTCTCAGGACTTTCTTGCTATATACAAGTGTTCTCAGGACTTTCTTGCAATATTCGAGTGTTCTCAGGACTTTCTTGCTATATACGAGTGTTCTCAGGACTTTCTTGCAATATTCGAGTGTTCTCAGGACTTTCTTGCAATATACGAGTGTTCTCAGGACTTTCTTGCAATATTCGAGTGTTCTCAGGACTTTCCTGCAATATACGAGTGTTCTCAGGACTTTCTTGCAATATTCGAGTGTTCTCAGGACTTTCTTGCAATATTCCAGTGTTCTCAGTACTTTCTTGCAATATGCGAGTGTTCTCAGGACTTTCTTGCTATATACGAGTGTTCTCAGGACTTTCTTGCAATATTCGAGTGTTCTCAGGACTTTCTTGCAATATATGAGTGTTCTCAGGACTTTCTTGCAATATGCGAGTGTTCTCAGGATTTTCTTGCAATATACGAGTGTTCTCAGGACTTTCTTGCAATATAGAGTGTTCTCAGGACTTTCTTGCAATATACGATTGTTCTCAGGACTTTCTTGCAATATTCGAGTGTTCTCAGGACTTTCTTGCAATATTCGAGTGTTCTTAGGACTTTCTTGCAATATACGAGTGTTCTCAGGACTTTCTTGCAATATACGAGTGTTCTCAGGACTTTCTTGCAATATACGAGTGTTCTCAGGACTTTCTTGCAATATTCGAGTGTTCTCAGGACTTTCTTGCAATATAGAGTGCTCTCAGGACTTTCATGCAATATTCGAGTGTTCTTAGGACTTTCTTGCTATATACGAGTGTTCTCAGGACTTTCTTGCAATATTCGAGTGTTCTCAGGACTTTCTTGCAATATAGAGTGTTCTCAGGACTTTCTTGCTATATACGAGTGTTCTCAGGACTTTCTTGCAATATAGAGTGTTCTTAGGACTTTCTTGCAATATAGAGTGTTCTCAGGACTTTCATGCAATATACAAGTGTTCTCAGAACTTTCTTGCAATATACGAGTGTTCTTAGGACTTTCTTGCAATATACGAGTGTTCTCAGGACTTTCTTGCAATATTCGAGTGTTCTTAGGACTTTCATGCTATATACGCCTGTTCTCAGGACTTTCTTGCAATATTCGAGTGTTCTCAGCGCTTTCTTGCTATATTCGAGTGTTCTCAGGACTTTCTTGCTATATACGAGTGTTCTCAGGACTTTCTTGCAATATAGAGTGTTCTCAGGACTTTCTTGCAATATAGAGTGTTCTCAGGACTTTCATGCAATATGTGAGTGTTCTCAGGACTTTCTTGCAATATACGAGTGTTTTCAGGACTTTCTTGCAATATTCGAGTGTTCTCAGGACTTTCTTGCAATATTCGAGTGTTCTCAGGATTTTCTTGCAATATACGAGTGTTCTCAGGACTTTCTTGCAATATAGAGTGTTCTCAGGACTTTCCTGCAATATAGAATGTTCTGAGGACTTTCTTGCAATATTCGAGTGTTCTCAGGACTTTCTTGCTATATACAAGTGTTCTCAGGACTTTCTTGCAATATAATGGTGTTCTCAGGACTTTCTTGCTATATTCGAGTGTTCTCAGGACTTTCTTGCAATATTGGAGCGTTCTCAGGACTTTCTTGCAATATACAAGTGTTCTCAGGACTTTCTTGTAATATTCGAGTGTTCTCAGGACTTTCTTGCAATATACAAGTGTTCTCAGGACTTTCTTGCAATATGCGAGTGTTTTCAGGACATTCTTGCAATATACGAGTTTTCTCAGGACTCTCTTGCAATATGCAAGTGTTCTCCGAACTTGCTTACAATATGCAAGTGTTCTCCGAACTTGCTTACAACATGCAAGTGTTCTCCGAACTTGCTTACAATATGCAAGTGTTCTCCAAACTTGCTTGTAATATGCAAGTGTTCTCCGAACTTGCTTGCAATATGCAAGTGTTCTCAGAACCAGCTCCTACTGTACAATTCGGTGTGAAGCAATAATTTCGCTTTGGCGACAACGTCAATTGAATTATAAATCTTTCGTTGGATAGAACTTCATCATTCTGTCCAGAAAGCGTGTCCAGTTGAACTATGAAGAACTGCACATGATTTTCGGAAATAGAATAATTCTGAAAAATTTGACAATGTAAAATAATCAAACTTTATGTAGTGTTATTTATGAATGTAATTTTTGCTGATATAGAAAAACTGATCGAAAATGTTGAAAAAGCGAGGAATGCCGTTAATTTTTGTTCTTGATTTATTTAGCAAAAAAATTTTTGTGTTTTTCATTCCCCCTCCTCTCCCTTTCCCTTCCCCCTCCTCCCCCTTTCCCTTCCCCCTCCCCCTTACCCTTCCCCTTTCCTTCACTCCCATTAACTCTCCTATTCCCCTCCCCTCCTCTCTCCTCCACCTTCCCCTTCCTCTTCCCCTACCTTTCCTCTCCCCTCCCACGACCCTTCCCCTTTCCCTCCACCTCTATTTTCTCACTTTTTTCCCCTTCCCTCGTTCTTCCCTCTTTCCCCTACCCCTACCCCCTCCCCTTCCCCTGTTCCCCGGTAGGCTGTTATTCAGAATTTTTCCGGGCAGTTCTGGGTTGGTCTGTTATTATAATTTTTCCGGGCAGTTCTGGGTTGGTATATATATATATATATATATATATATATATATATATATCTATATATATATATATATATATATATATATATATATATATATATATATATATATATATATATATATATATATATATATATATATATATATATATATATATATATATATATATATATATATATATATATATATATATATATATATGATATGTGGGTATGTATACGTAAAGATTTATATATATATATATATATATATATATCTTTATATATATATATACATATAATAAGGGAAGGGACGGGAAAAGAATATGGCTAACTATAATAGTAACACAATTTCCAAACCTTATATCACATTAAGAGAAGGGACGGAAAAGAAAATCTCTGTCTCTGTCTCTCTCTCCATTCTCTCTCTCTCTCTCTCTCTCTCTCTCTCTCTCTCTCTCTCTCTCTCTCTCTCTCTCTCTCTCTCTCTCAAGAAGTAACAAAGGCCGTTGAAACCGCTTTTGCTGCAGCCATTGGCTGAGTAACAGTCCATTGTGGCACGATGCGAGAGAGGCAACAGATAGCCTGGATTATCCAAAGAGCTTCTCGCAAGTGTGGAAAGTGCGCAATGGTTCTCTTCTCTTTTCTTTGTTTTCAATAACCTTGGATAAGTGCAACAAGTGTACAGTTCATAATGTTTAAAACGTTTCAACGATGTGGGAAATGTTGAAATTATTGTGCTTGCCACTGGTATTATTAAATTTTATTTTCGCGCTTTTGGAAGCAGTTTCCCCTCGCTTGCTTGTGACACAGATTGATAGTTAGTTTAGGTGTCCGGTCTATTTTACTATCATGAAATATTTTTCATTTTCAGATTTGCCATTATTGGTATTTGTTTTTGTTTTCAAAAGATGGTAGCTATTAAGCTAAAGTTATCAAATATTCCAGTTTGCATTGTAGAACTTCAGGATTTTGAATGGATATTTGATCAATGTTACTGAATCTTTTTTATGTCAGAAATATTATGCAGAAGTTCCATATCAGTTTTGTAAATATACTTTTCTCTTTACATATCAGGTGCGCTGCCATACCAAGCCTTAGTTCAGGTAATTGAATATCTTAGAATTATATGTAGAGTTCTTCAAAACACTGCATATAGATTTGAGAAAATGCTGATAGAGAGATACCCATTGCCATACCAGGTTTCACTAATAATAAATACAGTCCACTTAATCAGTTCTTTAAGATTTTCAAGTAGAGATTTAACAGACACTTTTGTAATATAGAATAAACATTAAACTTACTAAACAGGAGTCGGGATTGATCGTGATGCCTTTAATTGCTTTTGTTTTCGTTAGGCCTACTGAATCCACGAACTGGGTTCCTGAGGTAGTTTCTAATACCGGTGATAATAATTTTGTAGGACTGTTTGAAGTGTAAAACGAGCCAAAGCCTGCAGAGATATAGGAATCAAAGGATTATATTCTTTTTGTATTTCACCTAAGCTGTATAATAAGGGTGAAGATTTTGTGGAAAACTGAATAATAGTTGCATTTGTACTTTTCATTGTTCTTCTTAAATTACCTTTGAACGGGTAAATTACTTCAACAAGTGAATCATTCAGTATCATGTACGTACTAACCACTATCACTCAATAAATCTTCCATTTTTTGACAAGTTGCATTATCCATGATTACTACAGCATTTGATTTATCGGCTTAGTGATGTGGATAGTCTTATCACGCCTCAGATCTGTCAAGAATTCCTAAAACGTTTCAGGAAACAAAATTTACAGGAAGTTTTAATGAAGAATAAACAAGCTCTTTGGCAAGTCTTTCCGCTATCAGTCCTTTAGTCGTGTGTCTTATTTTTTCAACCTAAATCCTACCATGCACCTTCCTTACTATAAAATTTCGTAAGTCATTATCAACTTTCATACATGCACCAGTTTCTTTATGCCACTGTAATTTTACATTATTATCTGTTAACTTTATTTTCCATTATATTCTAGAATTTATTCCACCATTAGCCATAAATTACAAAACCTGGTCAGCTACTCAGTCACTTTATCAGTCTTAACACATCATCACGTGTGTAACACCACGAATTCCGGACGTCTTTTCATTAGCCTTGTGCCTGGCCTCGGATTGTTCAACACTACATCTTTTATACCTTTTACATTCAAGAACTCAGCAAAATGCCCAATCCAGTGATACATGCCTGCTTTCATTCCAAGAAAATATCTCTCTATTTACTTCTTTTTTTCTGGAGATTCATTTGTCTATTGACCTTTCTCTCCGTATTTACTTTCTTTTACAAGAAGTCATTTCCCATTTACTCCATGTACAACTTCTAACCCTTATTTTTATTACCTGCCTTCTCTACTCTGTTTCCTCTTACCTGACCTATCCATTCTTATACACCTCTGTACACAATCTCTTCTGTAATTGATATTCATATCAAATAATATTTATTGAATAATCTTTTTTTTATATTCATCTCATTTCCTCATTCCTTTTATTCCGTACGCCTGCCTCTTATACTTACAAACACCCGCTGCTGAACCTCTATCCATTCTTATACACCTCTGTACACAATCTCTTCTGTAATTGATATTCATATCAAATAATATTTATTAAATAATTTTTTCTTTATATTCATCTCATTTCCTCATTCCTTTTATTCCTATCCAACAAAACTTGCTTTGAATTACCTTCCCAAAAAAAAAGCATAATCAGCCTCCTTGTCTTTAACCCTAGGATATTTTTCATCAATTTTCTTCTTTTACACTACTCTCTCTTCATTCCTATCCAACATTTTACTCTCCATCTTGAACCTCTGTCTATTTGACCTCTAATGCAGCCAAATAAAGATCTAATATATCTATAGTTATATCCATCAACTTGCCCTTACATCTATCTTGTATAAAACATAATCTATCAAAATGTTTTCTGACCAGTTTCTCTTTCCCATGAATAATTATGAAAATTCTTCTTTAGAAATCATGTGGTTCCAACACTGAGGCATGAATGCCTTACAATGCAAGTATATAGACTGCTTTATTACCTATAATCGGGTTTTCTTATGATGGGATTGTCACTCACCAGCGCCAGTGAGTTACCGGTTAGAGGTCTTGGAATGCTTGCAGTGCCAAAAAAGCTGCCCACATCTTCAAGACATTTATGATCAAATGAAAATCGTCTCGAACTTGAAAATGATTAACAGGGAACTTTTTAATGAATGGAGTGCCATTTTAACATACAAAAAAGTAATAAGTGTCTTCCAGTAATCGAAGATGTTTTTTTGGCTAAAGATGTAATTAAATGCTCACTTGGATTATGTGACTCCTGCGACAGTAAGTTGTCTACATCATTGCTATTTATATTTTCGTTACTTAACCACCTGTGTGCAACATGGCTTTGAAGGAATAAGCCAGTATTTTTGTCATGATATACATTATTGTATGCACCTGGTGGCTGGTACTGACTTTCCTGAACACAACCGCTCAGCTGAGATATTCAAGTCGTATAATCTAGTATTACGACCAGGAGTGGCAAATCTTTTATGGAATTAAATATATGTAGCTTAACAACAATAATGGGACATAAACATTTACAGTGGGAGAGGTTAGTGTAAATGTCAGGTTTCTCCAAGAAGGGACTGTTGAAGACATAAGGAGAACAGTTAAGTAGATGAGGAACAGAAAAGTACCTGGAGTTGATGCCGTGGTATGGTGGTGGTGAAAGTTTGATTGATTAGTTTGTATGAGGGAAAAGTTCCTAAGAAATGGGTAGTAAGGTTAATTCTTCCCTCTTATAAAGAAAGGATAATAGGGGAAACTGTAAGTACCTTGGTGGGGAGAGTAACTGCTTGGAAATAAAAATGGGATTGAGACCATCTTGTGTTATATCTCCATAACTTTTAAATATCCCATTGTTTGAAATGATGTGGTAGGTCAGAAAAGGCCAGTGGATGCAGTTAAACAATTATGGGATAAGAAAATGGAATAGGAATGGAGCGTGGAATGGCTGATATTTGCAGATGTTAAAATACTGACGAGGAATAGTAGCATGATACTATAGATATTAGTGAAAGACCATATGCAATAAAAGAAAACTGAGTCCAGATGTGAGCAACTGGTTGATTGAAGCCCTAGTCACACTCGGTTCATGAACAGCTCCCGACTGCCTGCGACCACAGGCCACTGAAAGGTCATTTGATGTTTCTGTTGATCTAAGACAGGTTGCTGAAAGTTCCAGACTTCCTTGCTATTTGGTCGCAAGGAGAAATTCGATGCTGCACCGAATTCCTCTTGGCGACAGATTTAGTTGTAAGGAGGTTGCTGGTGGTCGGTGAGTTATTTGTCATCAGTGGGTGACTGGTTTACCATCAGTCAGCAAGCAGTGGGTGATCACCTACTGGTTGGCCATCTGTGGTCAACCAATTTGTGAATGATGGCTGAGTGGCTGAAACTAGCTGTCAGTGGTTTCCAACGTATTAGTACCTGCTTGCATCTTCAGCCCAGATCCCCACATCTTGCCCGGGCATTCGGAAATAAATACACCCACAGCTTTCTCCTAGCCATTCGATAATACATACACCAGGTTTTGCACAAGATCTGTTGGTGGAATGTAAGATGTTATTTCTATTTCCTATGAATTTATCGAAACTGTTGGTTTAAAACCATACTATTGTTACCTCATTATTTTGATGACATTGTTTTCTCACCTGACTCTCATCCTAATCCAAGGCCCTCACCATCCATTCCCTTCGAGAATCTAATGCAACTCTGGGCACCTTGCAACTGATTGATGGGTGCTTAGTACTCGACTAATGGCGCATTATGGTAAGGAGGAGAGCCACAAAGTAGGTGGAGCAAGAAAGGTGACACGATGCGTATAAGAGATTATGATGAAGTTTGGAGTGTCTGTGGAGGTGAGGTTTAGAATGTATGAAAGTAATGTGTAACCAGTTATGGTTCATGTAAGTGGAGTGTGGTTCTGAAAGCAAATGAAAGAAAATTTAAGGCTATAAAGATGAAATGTTTGCTCCAAACATGTGGCAAAGAACTGAATGGGTTAGAAGTGGCAAAAGTGGTAAAAAGTTTATCGTCAGTGAAAGGATGAATCGTCTTCTTTTAAAATGGTCTGGTCTTGCAGAAAATTGAAACATGATAGACTGGTGAAAAGAACATGCAATTTAGTAGTTCTGCTAGGGCAGAGGACAGGAAGACCTAGATGGAGTGAACAAGGTGTAGGAAAGGAGAAGCTTCATTATCCGTTATGCAAGAGACTGTGTGCAAGATAGGTTTGAATGTCTTACAAAACAATTACCTTAAAACCCAAAATACAGAAATTCTACATAAAAACAATTCAAACATGGCCCAAGGTAAATTAATGGGTGATAGTAAAAAGCAATAACATACTTAAAAACAAGTTACTGTACGATCAGCGTCGTCATGTGGTGCTGGTTTGGCAATACATGCCAGATAGGATCGGTAAGAGTTATATACACACTCCAGTGTCATATTATCATAATGGGTTCGATGGGATGCTAATAGGCATCTAAAATATGAAGGGGGTTGTGATCACTGTCTTTTTCTTTTCTTAGGAGATTCCCTTAAGGAAAATTAAGGAAAATGCTTGGTGTAAAATATATATATATATATATATATATATATATATATATATATATATATATATATATATATATATATATATATATATATATATTGTGGATCGAATGATAATTTAATAAAATAAACAAGGAAATTATCGACTGCAAGCAAATTGACTTCACAACAGCTAAATGGTCTGTAACTCTTAAATATGTTTGGTTTATAAGATATTGAAATATAACTTCTGCGAATACCATTTTACAGTAGTTAGATTAATTTTATATTACATCCTCTGTTCGAAAAATTCCACCAGCACCACAGAAGGAATGGGAATCCTATTATTCGCTGATTTGTTACTTTAAATCCTCTGCCTTCATTCGTCGTTTCCCTTTACATTTGAGGTTTTAGTTTGGCATTCTTCCAGGCAGCCGTAATGTCCGGAAAGTGCTGCTGAATACGGAATTAGAATCACAATCCCTCAATGAAGCATAACTTAACTGTGATGACCAACTTGTGTCATGATAACTGTTATGACTGGCTGACTGGAGTCAATCCGCTTATCTGGTAGACGCTCTGGCTTCACTGGAATTGAAGCCTTTTTCTTTTTTCTTTGGTGAAGACACTGCCAGGAATAACAAAGAATTTATTGCTGACATAAAGAAAGAGGAGCAGTATCACAGATGATGTTAATTTCTTCCGGCCTGTAGCCGTAAAACGGTACTTGAATCTACGGTTTTTATACAGAAGCAGGAAAAATAAAAATATATAACCATAGGAGAATATTACACTTCACACCGCATCTCTACATGAGCTAATAATTGCATTTTTCCTCCTCTAGAAAAAAAAAAAAAAGTTAAAAGCGTTTTTACATAAACACGGACATACACTCACACATAAACACACACATACACATACACATATATATGTGTATATATATAAATATATATATACAGGTATTCCTCTACTTACGACGGGGTTAGGTTCCAAAAAACCCATCGTTTGTTGAAAAAATTGTCACTCGAATATGGCCTAGCCTACATTAGGGTAATCAGTACCATCTATACATATATGGTAGCGTAGCCTACACTACACAGTATACTCTATACATATGTGGTATAGTAATTATTAGTGTCAGCTAATTCTGCAGGTTCACTGCAGATTGACATGATGAGTCAGTATAAAGAGAAATTGAATAACAACAAGGCCTAGCCTGCACTTTCGTTTATCATATACGGTAGCCTAGCCTACATTACACTGTATTCTATTTTCACATAACACCGTATTATACAAACATCAAAATAACGAATGTGCATCTTTTCCATGGATCTTTTAAAAAGTTATGCTTTACTACACTGTATCCAATTGTAAATTTTCTTATATTGCTTTTGCATTATAAATTCCAATCATAGCGATCAAATGTTTCGGTTTGGGAATCGATCACGCGGTCTTTATTTCGCCTCATTTAACTCGGTTCAGAGGGCATTTCTTGCTTCTAGTTAGCGTAAATGAATCTTTAGATACTTTATTTATAAGGGACATATATCTTTTTCGTTATACGAAGTGTTTTTAAGTAGAAATATAACTTAAATATGTCTCGTTGTGAAATTAATTTGTCTGTCTTTTTCGTTAATAGATGAAGTTGGCGGCATGTTTGTTTGTGTAAAAAAAAATCAAGATTCCAATCGCTGTTTTCTCTTGATTTCATCATCATACTACGAGCTTTTCGTATTTATCTTTTATCGGCGTGAAAACAGCGGTAATATGTGTTCTTTCGTGCCCATCCTGCAATTTAATATAATATATATATATATATATATACTAGTTTTGATTAAAATACTTTCTAATTTTATTTGCGGTAGAGTTTCATCCGTGTTGCCAATGCACGATAATTTATAGTCATTAGCAGCTTGAACATTCTTTTCTCAACTTCAACTACAACTTGCAGCTTAAATTTACTGTAGCAGTATATTTCCTTGCCGATCTTTTCTCCAAAGCGGATAAGGGTATAGTGTAAAAATATATAAGTAGTTAACATCATTTTTAACATAACTATGGTAATTGTTTAGCCGCACGATGGTTGAAATATCAAGCAAAATAGTTGTTATCCGATTCAGTTATTAGCAAAACAACAGTTTCTCGTTCCGTTGTTTATGGCTGTATGCATTTTCGCAAGGGTATATTGTTACTAACAATACTTTTATCATTCTCTTACTTATATATATATATATATGGAATATATATATGGATAAATATATATATATATATATATAAGTTATATATATATATTGAGCCATATTATATATATATATATTTTCAAGGATATACATCCCACTCCCTTCTGTAGATTTCCGTGCAATTTAATTTTTGAAATAATCTGCTATTCATTTGACTGTCGGGCCGGGAAAAGTGGCGGACGACGGACGGAAACAAGCATAATTTGAACTAGATCAGGGCTGTATAGTACTAAGTGCACAAAGCAAGTGGGAACAACACATATCGCCTGATCCTCCGAAACAATTGCAGAACTCCCTTTTTCACCCCCATCACTCGATGTTTAGCATTTAGGTAGGGGAAGGTCAAATAGCCCTATAAAGCTAGGGGCCAGGTAGGAGTTTTAATCTTAAAGCACCTAATTCTAAGTCACCACCAAATTTTTCCTCTGCCCTCTTTGCTGGTTCTCTTGACATATCGAATTGCAGGGATGTCGGCCTACGCTGAGGTCCCACAAGGAATATAGCAGGCAGGGGAGACAGAAGCTTTCTCATCTCAGAACTGGGCGGATCTATCGCCACCTATTCTCCGTTTATGCTGGTTGAACTACAAATCAACGGACAGCCGAGATGACTGTTGGTGCCACAATTATCAGACAAGAGATTTGTCCATTGCAAATGGTTACGTAAACCAGCCCTTCCCCCATCATGGTTAAACTCCTTAAAATTCCATTTCATTTATCACTTATACTGCTCCTTCCTCCACGGAGATAGCAATCCTGAATTTGATATTAAAGTCATTTGTGGCCTCCCATATCTATATAAATAATGTATATAAAATTTCATACAAGATCCCGTGTTCCAAACGTATCAGTTGTCCATCCGGAGGTGTCATTTTATATAGTACATTTACGGGTAAACAATATCATATATTCGGCAAGAGATTTATACTCTTTGTTGATATCATGGTTTCCAATTGCTTAGAGCCGTACATTATTTAATTTTGAATATTTATCACTTATATGATTTCATCGGGCTAATTATCTGCTGGAGACGGACGGAAAGTTAATTTGATTTAGACATTTGTTAGCTAAGCTTCATGATTGTATAAGGGTGATCCATTGGGAACACAAGAGCTCCATTCCAAATCTCAATGACCTCATTTCAGGTGGGACATTTGTATGGGAAGGTCAAGTACCCTTTTTAGCCTAGGGTAAAACCCAGGTAGGAATATTTTAATCTTAAAGCACCTGATTCCAATGCTTTTCCGCCAACTTTGAGTCTCTGAAAATGTTTATATGAATTATTTTCCCATCCAGTTCAATCATTTGCATCATCTTCGGAAGACAATTTTGTCTCAACTCAGGCATACGGAACTATTATTATTGATATTGGATTAATTTGAAGCTTGCATCATTGTATATAAATCACTGTTGTGATGCCAATCATTACAAGAGTTTGTTCCAATCCAGTTAATGAAGTCTGCCCCTCCTTTATCCTATTGTTTTGTTGTCTAGTGTTTCCCTCCTCCACGGGTAAAAAATCTATGTAAATAAACTCCTGTAAATATAAAGTAATTCTATTTCTCAAATAACTAAAGATCTCATTATCAGTTGTCCATCCAATCATGGGAAAATAAATTTACTCTTTGTAAGTTTCAAATAATGTTCCATTGTTTTGCTCATATAGCTATTTGTATATTCTTGGTTTCATGGCAGCATCAATATAAACCTTGTTTTAATTGTCTAAGTATCCCAATTTATAAGGGGGAGTTCCATTTATATATATATATATATATTATATATATATATATATATATATATATATATATATATATATATATATATATATATATATATATATATTATATATATATATATATATATCTATATATAATCATGAATTCATTTATCACTTATATAAATGTGGTCCCTTAATGTTTATATGAATTATTTCAGTATCCTGGAGTTCAATCATTTGTATCTGTCTGCCGAATATTTATGGGATATTTATATAAGTGATAAATGAATTGGAATAATTGGGGACACATACCCGCGACTCATTAATCATATATGCCTATTCAGCAATCATTACGTATTATTGAGCCATCAAGTTAACGATTCCAATTCATTTATCATATATATATTATATATGTTCAGTGTTTATGTATATATATCAATCTATGTATAATATAATATGTATATGTATAAATATATATATATATATATATATATATTATATAAATGACATATATTCTATATAATAAATAATCAAGTGTGATAAAATTTCAAATATATTCCTTTATATATATATATATATCATATATATATATTGTATACCTTCCCAACCATCCTATCCTGTTTATATATATATATATATATATATATATATATATATATATATATATATATATATATATATATATATATATATATATATAAATAAATGGCGTCCCTTCTGTGTCGGTTTATGAAATGGTTGTAGTTTTGAAAATGTCCTGCCTGGAGGTGCACCCACGACACCGCAGTCGCGTTGAGATCACTGTGCTATGCTCTGTTTGCAGCCACCTCCTCTTACGTGAAGCAGCTTCATTATGAAATAAAAGTATATAAAAACAACACATGGCCCATGTGATTATCGTTTACAAATACCTTAATAAACTGCAATGAAAATCACGCCCTGCTGCAAAATGTATAATTTTTCTTGCTATGACCAATGAAACATTAATTATCTATTGTGAAATATTTCAGCTACATCCGTTGGCATGGTTTTTTTTCTAGATAATTCTGGCGTTATTATTAGCACAAGTTACTTTTTCCTGGTATTGTAAAATTTATTTAGATATGAAACGAAATCAAAAGATAAATGGGGGAAAGAGGAAAAGAATGCCTGTTGCAACAATGTATCCAAAATTCTATCATTTGAATGGAAATAAGGGCTAGAAAATCCTCATGCAAATGAAATGAGCATTTGCCTGCGACAGCTGGCTGTCATATCTGTGCCCTCATTTCGTTTTCCATTAACATCCTTCCATTATGCAAAGGGGATGGTAATAATGAGCACTGATAGCCACCCACTTTGTCGAACCACTAAAAGATGTTAATGGAAAATACTTGCTTTAATCAACCAGAAAATTTTATCAGATTTGCCGATCATCAAAAATTAATCGTTTTATATCCAGGTAATGAATCAAGTTTAGGTTTTCCATCAATTCAGAGGACACAATGGATTTTGTAGTTCTTATTTGCTGTTTTGATATAATTTTTAGAAACAAATTTATAATTTGAAAAGAAGAAAACTAATAAAAAAAAAATTAAAACATTTCATAGGGTAAAAAACAAAGCTTGCAAACATATTACTTTAATTGGAAATGGTGAAAGCAGACAAAGTCACGCAAAAGAAGATTTTGATACTAATTTAAGTTACTCAGTAGTTGTCTTTATGGGTTTCCTTTTTCCCATTTAATAGATGCAATTATCTCAGGCTGATCATATTTTTGGGAGTTTAGTATAACAAGAAAAAATAGATCACTTATAATTAATTTTAGACTTTTTCTATAAGGAAGCGGTCATTGTCATATTCATATTTCAAACAGGTAAATCTTGGGCGAAAGCTCTTAATTAGCAAAGCTACTCCAAACACCTCAACAGAAGGATGAGCATTTCATACACACTCACGCTTCATGGATATAAAGGCTGAATTTCCTATACGTCTTTCACGGCATCTGTTAACAAGTCCTCTCTTCCGTCCTCCTAGTACGTCTTCCCTTGTTTGCCAACCTGTCGTCGTTAATCTTTTCACATGACCAGATAATTCCTAAAATGTTCTGTAGCATTCTTCCACCTACGCAAAACCTTTTGCCACTTCTTCATGAATCTACATCCTCACACTTTAAATTCTTACGCCACATGCATTACAAAATCAATTCATTTTAATAGTTTTAATATTTTCCTTTCATTTACTTGTGACATCAACACTCCATTTCCATAATGGAGAGGTGGCTCAAAAACCAATTTATGCATTCCCCCCCTTAGATTCCACTGACACTTCAAGTCTCTTTCCAATCTTCTACCAACGTCCAGTTTCATTTCTTGCTTCACCTTTTCTGTGATTCGCAACTCCCCCTTCTTGCTACAATCATGCATCGTATTTGCTCCAGATACTTATAGGATATAACCATTTTTATTGTATCATCGTCCATACTGAAATTCATTGCTCCATCTCCTTTGTTTCCCATTACCCTAATAACATTATTGTTACTCACATTTACTCTTAAATTTCTCCTTCCATATGTTCTGCAGTTTCTTTTCACTGTCCCTTATTGCTACTTTGTTACCAGCAAACACAATCCATTTTGGAAACCATTCACAGTTCATTTTCTTATTCCGAGATTGGAACCTACATTTACTGTCTGATCTCTGACTTCAGTGCTGCTCCATCTGTAAAGATGTTGAACAGTCACTCAGTATAACATACTTTCATCTCAGACCAGTTCAACACCAGACCAGTTGATCTCCTGACTACGTCTTCACTCTCCTGACTACATAGCCTAACACAATCTCCACTCCATCATAAAATTCATTTAATATTGCAAAAAGTTATTTTCTATACTATGTATTCTCCGTACCCTCTACATTGCCTATTGCAGATTCAATTTTAAACATTTTCCTGGTCTTATGTGTAGCATACAGTATTTTTTCCTTATTTTCAAACTTTTCAAATAACTGTTTCATAATAAACATGTGAAACACACATCCTGTTCTTCTATGCAGATACATGTCCCCTTATCTGTTTCTTTATCATCTGTCCTGCTTTGTCAATAAAATTTCTTATTCCAGGTCTTGCCTTGTATAGCTAGTAATGCCCCTATGATGCTGTATTACCTTACCCTTACACAGTTAAACAATGTTTTTCTCACTCATTCCTTTGAAGCCTTTCAGACCCTCATCAAACACTCATCAAACACTCAATCACCGCCATACCATAACTTGTAACTTGTGATCCAAACAACTATTTTCTCCCCGTTCTTCCGCCCTTACATGTCCTCCTTACTCTCTCAACAGCCACTTCCAAATACATTCTTACTTTAAATCTTTCTACCCATCCATTCTTCACCTCCGTCTTTTAAAAAATGTCCAAATATTCCATCAACAAAGGACTGCATTCACTTTAAACAGAAGCTCACCATTCGCATGGTTTTAGGCTGTCCTTTGTCATTTTACCTTTCCTTTTGCATCTGCATCCCTGTGGAACTTTATTTCCCTGCTTCCCCTATGACCTGTCACTGAATTCTGTGCACTCTTTATGCATTCCTTCCACTTCTGTGTCTTTAACCCTTCCTTTATATAGTTTTTTTCCTTGAACACCAAACATTTCTAAACATCAAGCCTCTTTCTAAACACGTTTCCTCAAAACTCATTTCAAAACTCCATTTACTTCAGGAACTCCATACCCAACAACTACGCCTATCATTTCTCTGTCCCCAACATTTTCATTCAGTTCACCTAACACAAACAACCTTTCATGTTTTTAAACCCAGCAATACACAGGTTCCAAAATTCCTTAATTCCTTAACTGGTACTCTTTCACTCTCAGACTTTTTCATTGATGAATCATATAACATACACTAGCTATTACAGTAGTTTCTCCTGCCACGCTCAGTCTTAGCCTATCTTCTCCAGCCTCTATACCTTTCAGCTACATCAGACACAATCACTCTTTATCTTTCCCATTCCTGTAATCACTGCAGGAGTTTCTTTTCTTAGCATTCCACAAGAGTGAAAATTGTGATTACCACTGTCTTCGGGAGAGGAGACTCAACTATCATTTAGAGGACATTTTCTCCTTCTAAAAGATCTGCAATACTTCGATAGGATCACCCCTGTCTTAAAGTACAATAGTTGTATCCCAAAGCATTACACTTCTTAGGTAGCAATGTCCGTGTAGTACAGCATACTATCACCACAGGAGCAGTTCTCAGACTCATATGACGTTTGTGGTTGCTGTGGTTGTATTCGGGGTCATTTCTATCTCAGATAAGGTCACATCCATCCATATCCGCATCTGTCTTGGGATATAGTGCATTAGAACCTCAAGGCATTGGCACTTCCTAAGGCAGGAGTTCCTGAATAGTGCTACTTTCTATTACCACTGCAGAGGTAGTAAGTTCTAATTGAATGACCTATATATATATACATATATATATATATATATATATATATATATATATATATATATATATATATATATATATATATATATATATACCATTCTGGTGGAAGAACTATTAGTCAAAACATAATACATTTGAAAGATATTATTATAAATGAAAACGCAACTAACTGCCTTATTTTGTTATTCAGCATTCTATAATGGTCTGCATTTTGGGTATCCTTTATATATATATATATATATATATATATATATATATATCAAATATATATATATATATACATATGAAATATATATATATATATATATATATATATATATATATATATATATATATATATTATATATATATATTATATATATATATATATATATATATATATATTATATATATATATATACATATATACATATATATATATATATATATATATGTATATATATTATATATATATATATATATATATATATATATATATATATATATCCCTTTATATATATATAATATATATATATATATATATATATATATATATATATATATATATATATATATATATATATATATATATATATACTATATATACATATATATATATATATATATATATATATATATATATATATATATATATATATATATATATATATATATATATATATATATAAATATATATATATATATATATATATATATATATATATATATATATATATATATATATATATATATATATATATATATATATATATATATATATATATATATATATATATATATATATATATATATATATATATATATATATATATATATATATATATATATATATATATATATGAAGGGATACCAGCAAAAAAATGTAGACCAATATCGAATCTGAGCAAGAACTGATCTTTGGCAGTAATATATATATATATATATATATTTTTCTGTTTATATATAATAATATCTTTCAATTGTAATAGTTTCTTCCATATATATAGAATATATATATAGTATATATATATATATATATATATATATATATATATATATATATATATATATATATATATATATGTATATATATATATATATATATATATATATATATATATATATATATATATATATTATATATATTTATATATATATATATATATATATATATATATATATATATATATATATATATATATATATATATATATATATATATATATATATATATATATATATATATATATATATATATATATATATATGTATGTGTGTGTGTGTGTGTGTGTGTGTGTGTGTGTGTGTGTGTGTGTGTGTGTATAAGACAAAAAACGTTAATAATTTTCAAAGAAAAAATCTGCAAAACTGTATAAGTTTGGTAGAAACCAAGAAGCCAATTGTCGAAACAAGTTTCATCATTAAACAGTAAAAATGATTTTGAGCTAAGGTCCTTAGAAATTAGATATCTAGTTCCCCAAGAAATGGGAAGTGCCAAAAGAGTAACATTTCCGTGTTTGAGGTATGTGTTGCTGATCAAAATTCATGTACATATTAAATACCTATTCTATGACGTGTATTCAGTTTTTTTCCGCTTATTACCATATTAATGACTTTTAAAAATGATGGCACTGGGTGCTACCTTTACGGTTTTCAGAGAATTATTAACGTCTTTATACAAAAAGAAATATTCAGAAGATTAATTTACCTCGTAATTGGGGGAGATTGTTTAGGATAATCAACAGAGAAGCATAAAAGTAAACTACTCCATATTTGTGATATCAAAAGCAAGGTGTAATATATAGATATAAATCAACTCGTGTTTAGATATAGGCTATTCTGAGCGGTTAAAAATTTGATTTTTTTAAAACTCTTTCTTAAGGTCACGATAATCTTCTATGTTGAAATACGTAAAAATCATGAGATTTGTGAGGCAAGTCTTGTAAAGTCACCACATCGGCGCCAGGATAGTGTTTCGGCGGCGCCATTAATTGTCTCCGCTGAGCTTGTTTTTTTGGTGACTTCCATTTTCAAGCTCAATTAGTCACGCCTAAAACGTGCCAGGTCACGCATTTTAATCATTTTACTTTATGCGTATTTATACAAATGTCACACATTGTGTATCACATGTTTCTTCATTCACAGGCATCAAGACTGTATCCTATTGTAGCTCTGTATGTTTTGTATTGTAATTTGTACTCGATTCACTGGTATATTTTGTTTATTGTTTCGACCTCAGGTCACAGTCAATTCCATTGTTCTCATTTCGAGCGTCTAAATTTTATATAAGCTGCCTGGATCATTAGCAGTAATTTTACCTGCTCGTTTCTTTGACACCATATATCAGTCTGATTTATCTCACTAGCCATGACTATTTGATGCATGTTGTCAATCAGCTACTTTTTTATGAATGATAATTATACGACTTGAAAATATTTCTGTCAGTTAATTATATATCGGTACAATTTCCCAATTTACTGCATTTTGGTGGAAGAAACTATTAGTCAAAACTTAATACAATTGAAAGATGTTATTAGTAAACAGAAAAACGCACCTACCGCTCCATTTTGTTATTCAGTTGTTGCTCTGATTCTATAATGGTCTACATTTTGCAGGTATCCCTTTAGAGCAAGAATTATTATTTTCCATTTCATTCTAAATTTTGTTAAAGGAAATATCTCATTCAAATTTTAATTCAGGCTAATACAATCTATCGATTTATCTATATATATATATATATATATATATATATATATATATATATATATATATATATATATATATATATATATATATATATATATATATATACATATACAATATATATATATATATATATATAAATATATATATATATATATATTATTTTTATATATATAATGTATGATAAATATATATATATACATTTAAATATATAATAATATATATATATATATATATATATATATATATATATATATATATATATATATATATATATATATATATATATATATATATATATATATATATATATATATATATATATATATATATATCCTTAAGAAACAAGTATTACGCTTCAATAAGACGGGATGATTTAAATTTCAGATTCTTTAATTTACAAGGTAAGAAATTTTCGGATACACAGAATTTTAGAACAAGGCTAATATAAATTAAAGTATCTGGAATCTAAACTATATGTCTTACTGAAGGTTACAACAATATATACAATGAATATAAAATACAATATATATATATATATATATATATATATATATATATATAATATATTATATAAAAGATATATATATATATATATATTATATATAAGAATATATATACATTTCAATGGCTTGAAATAAAGTGAAACCGGTCATGACCTACAATTGATTTCTTATTTTTTACCTGTGGTAATGTGTGATAAATGAATCACGGACAAAAGTGAAATAATAATCATATTTGGTGATATATTTGATATATCAATATATATATATATAGGTTTATATATTATATCATTTATATATATATATATATATATATATAGCCTAAAAGGAGAAGTCCACAGCCCTCAAAAAGTACATATCCTTAAGAAACAAGGGAAACGAACACCTCCATGAGACGTCACATTTTTGAGACTGAAAGAGGAAGATAATTTGCTCTGAAGATAGAATCACAGAATAATCTAAAATACATTTTTACTATGGTAGAAATCACAAAAATGGCGATGCAGCGTTAACAATGGGTATACAAGTGAATATAAAACACAAAAGACAGGTTAAGGGCACACAGATACGACTCGCCAAGCGGACGGGAAGAATGATACTAAAAGAAAACAGAAAATATGTTTTAAAGAAGGACTGAGCAATATATAACTGGGTTGACGATAATTGAGCTTTAATGAGGCAATTGATCTCTATATAACAATGGGCTCTCGTGGTGGTTGGAGATCCGGCTCACTATTTGGAAAAATACTTCGTCTTTGGTGATGCTTTTGATCGTTCAATAGGATTTCTTTTAGAGGTTTGTGGATTAGATCATTTGAATTCTGTACGATAGCTTCAGCCTCTAGGAGAGTCAATTCCTGCCCTCAAAAGCTTCCTCCCACACCCAACTCTTGTTCCGTGATTACATCTCAGCCAGGTATATTGAAATACAATACTTGATGCAAAGAGGGGGCTGAGACGATCCTTAACTGTAAAAAATGAACCAATGGTTTCAATTCATCATTTAAAACAGGAAATATTTTCAGAATTAGAGAATGGAGGAGGTTGTTTATTCTCTCGTGTACATTTATTTTTCTTCTGTATATTTAACTATCTGTCTGTCCTCAAGATACCTTCAAGAGGTACTGATCTATTCCAATGAAGGTGGGTGAACTGGTGAGTAGATGCTGAGATGGATCCAAATCTACATGTCTTTTTTTTATTATTTTTGGTGTTGTTGCTGGGCTCTTGGTTGCGGGACCGGGGTAACATGGGGTGGGGACAGGTTCGGCTGGGCATTCGCTACTTCATTCAAAACACCACGTCAAGGAATGGTAATGATTTTCATCGTTAACCACTGTCGTTGACGTAACCTAACGCAGTCTGTCAGTCTTTATATTATCATTAAATATATATATATATATATATATATATATATATATATATATATATATATATATATATATATATATATATATATATATATATATATATATATATATATATATATATATTATCATTAAAACACTGTCTTGTGTGTGTGTATATATATATATATATATATATATATATATATATATATATATATATATATATATATATATATATATATATATATATATATATATATATATACATATACGTCAAGGAATGGTAATGATTTTCATCAAGATTTAACCACTGTCGTTGACGTAACCTAACAATGCAGTCTGTCAATCTTTATATTATCATTAAAACACGAGTGTATGAATATATATATATATATATATATATATATATATATATATATATATATATATATATATATATATATATATATATATATATATATATCGCTCATTTGCCAGAACATTAACACAACTCAAAAATGTGTTTTTGGTTTTTGATACTAGTAGATGGCCCGTTCTTTGTTTTATATTGTGGTAAAAACGTCTCATTTGTATTTGTAATACGAACCGCTAGAGGGCATGACATGTCACTAGTACACTATAGAGAGTATACAGAGTTTTAAACATTAAAATGCTTCTCCTGAAAAATGGCAGTTTTTGAGTTATGTCACTCTTCTGGCAAAGGAGAGAATAATTTACAAGAAGCCGCTTCGCAGTACGCTAGCTGCCCCACTCCCCACCCCCCCCCCGCCCCACCTAATTTGTCTTTTGTTTATTGAGAGTAGAATCGTCGCTGCATGACCGGTCCTAGTTGACCTAGATATCAGAGCAAAGTTATCAACTTTTCGATCCGTCCCTTCCTTTACCTGGAACAGACATGGAGATGGCACGGGTCATTTACCACTGTCATGTCTGCTGTGATGAAAGTCCAGTCATAATCTTTCCCATTGAAAAGTATTTTCACCTCCCACCTTCCGTACATTGTAAGTGGTGCTCAGCTGGTTGTTTGACACATGGAGGGGGAGTGGGGTTGAGTCGTTTGTCCTGGCTGGCTGGGATGAATGATTTGCATGCTCCCTTTGTCTACTAGGAACTCTGTGTCAGATCTTTCGTCTCTTAGGAAGAAGTGCATGGGACCTCTTTGTTTGTACCTGGAAGAAAGACAGCAGTGGGCAGGCACAACTTCTCTCACAAGGCAAGCAGTCTGCTCACCACTGACGTTACTGTGGTTGAGTCGTGTGTGTGACCCTATTGCGTGTTTTTTTGAAAATAGGGAGCCTTCTTTCCAAATTTCCAATTGAAAAAACATATGCCCTCTGGTGGTTCTTCTTTCTGCTTAGGCTTCCCTTTGATGACTTGCTTGGGGAAGGTTCTTTTGTAAATGAGGGCGGCTGGCTCTTCTTTGTCACTGTCGGATTCCGTGTCTGTTGTCTGCTGGGTTCGACGTGGTGCTGCTGCTGGCTGTGAGGGATCCGCTGTTCTGTGGGCAGCGTGTATTTCATCGAACATGATCAGGAAATCTTCTATGGGCATGGTGGAGGCTTTGGGCATGGCTGCTACTGTCTGTCTGGGGTAGTTTTGTGAGGAGTGCCTTCCTCACGAGGTCTAAGGATGACTCAGGTTGGTCGCCCTTGGCAGGTAGCGTGATGAGTCGCTGCAGTTGCTTATACACATGCAATGGCCCCTCGTCTTCTATAGGTGCCCCCACGTGGTTGAGGAGCTTCTTGGCTCTATGGGTAGGTGGCATACTGAAGGATGACTTCAACTGATCCTTCAGCAGTTTGTAGTTGATGGGGACTTGTAGCTCCTTGAGCCATCCAGCTATTTGCTTGAAGAAGTCGTCTGGCAGGAATTCGAGGACGGTGTCTGCTCTGCTTGTTGCCGAGGTGATCTTCTTTGTGCGGAAGATTGTTTCCGCCCTGAAGAACCAAGACTCTGGGTTGCTGGGCGTGAATAGCATATGGAAGCGGCACCGAGGTTCTCGTTGGCAAGGTAGAAACAATAATTAAGTACAAGCATTTGTGTTTGAACACAGAGAGAAATTTACAAATAAAATGGTATGAAAACTGGCAGTGAATATATATAATGGTAATAATACATAAAATGTGACACAGATAACAAGGAAGATGTATGTACGAAAGTCATTCTCAAGAAAAAAAAGTATAATAAGAAGAAGGCAGAGGAGCTGTTATAGTCAGTATTATTCTATTATAGATAAAACAATCTCGGTCACTACAAGACATGTGTAAATGTTCTCCTTTTCTCACATGATGACAGAGGTACCTAACTGCCTCTTGGCGAAAGACAACCAATCTTAAGGCATCTGAAGAAGCGCGGTTGCTCGTTTCTGCCCAGGATGGAATCAAGACCGAATATGTCAAATGAATCTTGCGTTAACAGATTTGAGATAAAACTGGCAATGAATAGAGCGAACCAACAATCCCAGTATAAAAGCACTTTGGGTTCATATTCTTGCTATCTCCTGCTGGTGGTATTTCCCCTTTGTGATGATTCTTTCTCTTCGAACACTATGTAGAAAGTTAAATTTTCATAATTAGAGATTCATTTAGAATCTTGAAGTCTCATGGTTTTCATGATTTGCTGTATGCAGTTGAAAAAAACCTGCTATAAAAATGAAGCATTATAGAGATTTAAGTTCTGTCACTGTGCAAAACTCTAGTAAATTGTCTTTTAAACATTTTTTTTAAATTTTATTTTTATTGCACACTAAAAGCTAAAGAAGCACAAAAAAAAAAAAATTAACGATTTTCTATTAAGAAGTTGGTTATCTTTATGTTTCTCTGATCAGTCTGAGTGAAATTAGTTTTCATCCCAGGGTATTTACTCTCGTATCATTATAAATCTGAATTCTTTAGGTTTATTCAGGTTGTTTATTGATATTTGTGATAGTCATTGAGCTTTAAAACAAATTATTGTTCTTTTTTGAGTTTGCTGGTACTCTACAAGTATGCAATATATTTGAAATTAGTTTCATGAATTATACAGGCTATTATCTTCATTTATGTCCTAGAGAAAGACAAAGAATCATATACAGGGTGTTTCGAAATTAGAGCCCCCACCTCTACAGCATAAACTGAAATTGATATGGACAAAAACAAAAGTAATTCAGAACAGGTATTTATTTAAGTTTCTCTCTGAGTATTTAATATTTTGTGTGATCTCCATCTGCCTGTACCACAGTCTGCATTCTTGAAGGGTATGATTTCAGCAAATTGCAAAAAAGCTGAGATTCAAACTCAACTTCCCTGAGCACTTTGGTCACCTCTCTTCGCAGGTCGTCGGGGCTTGGTATACCATCATGGTTCACTGTGCGTGCATCAACACGATCCTTTAAGGCCTAAGCACACTGGCGACTTTGTAGAGCCACAAGTGGCAGCGTTTTGTGACGGGGATATTTTCTCCCATAGGTTCCCATTGTTTTCAAGCTTTGCCGATCACACTTGTGTCTGTGGCTCGCGACTGTGGCAAGCTGTCGCTCGTCCCCGCCACAAACAGCGCATTTTGTGGCGGCGTTTTGTGGCTGGCTGAGAGCACACTAGCGACCTCTGGCCACCACATGTGGCTGCTAATCAGTGATGCAGGAAACTTCGTAGAGGTGTGGCGACCACATGTGGCCGGGTATTCAAAACATAACCACATGTGGTCGCCACATATGGTCGCAACTTGTGGCTCTAAAAAGTGGCTAGTGTGCTCTGGCCCGCCACTTTGCGCGGCCACTTGTGGTGCCACAGAGTGGCTAGTGTGCTCGGGGCCTAAAGATACTACCAACGTTTTCACACACATTAAGGTCAGGGGAGCTACCTGGAAATTCACTTGACGAGAAGAAATCGATACCACTGTTTCGAAGCAGCTTCTGTGTCCGAAGAGCCTTAAAACATGGTGCCTTATCATGCAAAAATGTGACTTCTTCAACAGATAACACATTTTCAGGATCTTTGAGGAAAGGAAATACTCCACCAGTAAGCACAGTTTCTCTGAAGTATTCGCCATTCCATGACTGTCCTTTTTCTTTGATGATCCACATTAGCCATTTGGCTGTGAAACAGAGAAAAATTCCCAAACATTCAGGAAATTTCACAACTTCGCGATACCGCATGTCATGACTGATATCATCCAACTTTGCAGCCCAAATGATGTCATTTTTATGATTTGGCTCCCTGACTGTGTAAATGAAGAATTCATCTGATGTGGCAACATGGAGAAAGTCAGTTTCATCCCAATCTTTAAGAAATGAACCACAAAACCATGCTTGGTCTCTCCATTGCTGAGTGATGTTGGGCTTGCTGATAACATGAACCAGATTTTTTCAACTCACAATATACAGAACTATAACTTCTCTTCTTTCGCCAATTTATGTCAAGACTTTCTTGGTCTACCCACTGCCTCAGCTATGATGTCTTTTGACTCCTGAGAAAGGACTTCAGGCCTTCCAAGATTTTCACTCTTTTCGCGATGACAGTCATATGGATTTTCGTTCTAGTTTATTTTGACAAAGGATTCATCTCTTTTAATGTATTTAGCTATCCAGGAACGTGAAATGAAGGATGCGCCAGCATCCCTGGCCTCTCTGAAGGTTATAGCCCAGATTCGGTCAATCCATCTGATTTCCTCCGAGTCGTTAGCCATGGCTGTATCTAACTCCATCACTCAGTCTGGAAATACAAGAAATGTAAAATGAAAAATAGCTTAATAGAAACTTAAAATAATGTACTTGGAGATAGGCTATAACAGAAAACTTCATAACTGTGGAGGGGGCCTCTAATTTCTAAACACCCGGTATACCTTTACCTAATTTCCTACCGACATTTATTATAGAAGCATGATACACTAATTTTTCTCAGTAAGGGTACGTTTAGAAAGCATTGTTGCGTCTCCTTACACGTTAATGGCGGCAAAAATTACTTCAATTTCTGTTCAAAACATATGCAAGGTTATAAGAACAACAGCCCGTGTACCGGAAGGATTTACGCACCATAAACATGCAATAATGGTAACGATAATCACTGTGGACATGGCGATAATGATAAAAGCATACGAAAGAGAAGAGGAGATGCGATAACTGTGAAGGATGAATAATCTAGACCTATGATGATAATTATGGAAATACAGGAGACGGAGGATGTGGAGAATATCGGTGCAGATCATAAAAGTGAAAACATGAAAGAATAGGAAGAAAAGTTTCATTGGAAAAATCATAGATTAAAAAAAAAACGTGTGGACGACAGCAAGGAGTTCCATTTAGAAGAATTAGACCTTTTTTTCTTTATTTTATCAGATAACAGATTTCTTATGTCAAGTACAAAAATGTCGATTCCACAAATAAAAACAGCAACTATTAACTAAACGTTATGATAAATTGGCCAAAAGGAAATATGTTGTCATGATGGTCGAGAGGAAGGAAAGTCACACTGGATCGAAAACGGCGACCAGAGGAAAGAGGCCACAAGAAAAAATGTCTGTGGCCTCACTTCCCTCAGTTCAGGACACTTGAGACAATTCAGGAGGGTTTCCTTTTCTGAGAGGAATAACATATAAGAAGTCTTTGTTGCATACTTGTAATATTTAAGACAAATCTTGCAGTGCAACTTTTATTGAGTGATTTCTAATTAACGTATTGTAATTCCCCTTTATCTGTAAGCGTTTATATTTTGTAACACTGCCTGAGTACCATATCAGCCCTGATGAATGACGCTTGTCTAGTAATCATTAGGGTGGAAAAGGTGTGTATGACACAGGACCCACTTTTTGCACAATAAATTGTTTCTTCTTCTTCCTCCTCCTCCTTCTCCCCCTCCTATCCCTCTCCCCCATCTTTCGCACTTGATGCATTTCATGCTTTTCTGCTCCTCCTCTTCCCTCTCTCAATTCGCACATTCTTCTTCTCACACCCGCTCTTCTTAGCTACGCGTCGTACGACAAACGACAGGAAGTAAGTGGTGACTTGTACCGATAACAAAACTCTTGACCCAACTCTTCCAGTTGTGAGTTTCTCCTCACTTGGATCCACTGCCTCATCTTCAGACTTCTCTCCAGGTCGCTTCTGATTCTCGGGGATTTCCTCGCTTATACCCTGGGGAAAGTAATACATCTCGAGAACTCTCTCTCTCTCTCTCTCTCTCTCTCTCATGAACTATGAAGTGACACTTAAACACGAGTATATTATTTTGAAGTTAGTAATTGATCTTGTAACCTGCGATACTGCATTGCCCCTTATTCTGTTTATTATTATCTAAGATTTGTACTCACATACTCTACGTATTTCATACCTTTATTTAAGAAGATTTACTTTTTCAAGTACATTCTATCATTACTTATGCTAAATCAATGTCTTTTGGTTACTTGTTCTGTTCATTGTTCTTAATACTCTGCTTACTTCAGGAGGAACGTTTGCAATGTCCTGTGAAAAAAATGACACCAATACACAAAATGCTGTGAAGGAAAAGTGACAAGGCTTCTTACCATTACATTTAATTGTGAACACTAGGAAGAAGAGTGACTTAGCTGCAGCAAATCCATGGCTGATAATAATAATTATTATTATAATTATAATTATTATTCTGAATATAAACACCTTTTCATATTGGAGTCATTGACTAGAAATTTAAACTTCTAAAGTATATGATGTTCATTTTAAAGAGGATAATAGGAAATGCAGAAAGAAGAGATCACTTACTAGATATTAAAAAAAGACAAATTAATAAATAAATTGATTAAATCATAAAGGCATTAGTAAAATAGAAGATGAACGGTTTTAGAATGGTAATGGATTCCATCTTCGTTTTTGAGCTTCTATTTGAACAACATCCCCAGGAGGACTGTTCCACAGTATAACGGTGTGAGGAATAAAAGTCCTCCAGAAATAAGAAGTTGGACATCGTGACCCACTTTTACTGCATACTGACGCTGCTGTTCAGAAAGTCTGCTCTCTCTCGACAGATAAAGGGGGTCAGGGATCAGTTATGAATGTGAAAGATCTCTGTTGATATACAACTTATGAAAAATCGACAGACAAGCGACCATCCGTCGATAGGACAAGTCATAACTGCTAATGTTTGGCAACAGACACCTGCCACCACGAACCTCTCCAAGACAGATAAATATCTGGCAGAAGCAGACATCCTTACCGGGGAACAGTGTTCTAGTAAAGGAAGGACAAAAGGCCTAAAACAGGTTTAATAAGACGGGGAAGGTTATCGTTAAGTAATATAGCTGACAGATCATACGACGAAAAAGGATAATGTATAGGTGAACATAAACACAAAAACATTAAACGTTACGTTAAATTCACATAAAGAGAAATTTACGAAAACATTTTTCTACAAGTATGACAAGACTTGTTGAAAACCGCTGATGATAAGAAAATGGAAAAAAATAAGTAAGTTTTTCTAGCCGCCATATTTGAATTATTTATGAAAATGAATGAGTAAGTTTTCAAAATTAATAACAAACACAAAAAGCAATTAGTGGATAAACACAAGAATGATATTATATAAAAATACATCAAAAGGTAAAGTTACAAAGAAATGAATGAAATGTGACCCCGGTTATTTATCAACGCAATTGTTTATGAAACTGGAAAACGAGAAGATGAGTGGAGAGAAAAAAACCTGCTTAAAATATTCTGCAGACCTTTTCATGGACTCAGTAATCATGGAACTTTTCCATCCTGTTTTTCAGCTCAGATCTTGGGAACAAAGAAGCGAGACAGCTGCTTGACAAACAACTCCCACAAAATCTCATGAATTAAGCTTTAATTTCCTAAAGCTGACTCACTGTGCAAAGTTTAAGTGCCACAGAAGAACAAATCCATTATGGAGGAAAGATTGTGCTTGCAAATACTTTGGTAGAATCACATATATTTTCAAATATGTTCCAAAGGTTTGTCTACTCTTTAAAGAAATCCTGCTTAAAACATTACCTAGTGGTCAAAACAGAGGTAATGTAAATTTCAGCTGTTCGAAAATATACCTTTAGTCTTAATCATAAATGTATATATATATACATATATATATATATATATATATATATATATATATATATATATATATATATATATATATATATATATATATATATATATATTTATAGTAATAAGTTGTATAACTGAGTTGTGTGGGTGTCTCTCACTGAGACCTCATCTACATTAGGTCATGTGTCGGGTTATAGCCCTAGGTGACAACCTAGTTTGAGAATTTAACCTATATAAGGGCTACAGGTCGTTGAAGGCAACTATGATCTTCCAGTGATACTATTGCATATTTATATTCAATATTAAAGATTAGCATTATTTATTCGGTCATTTAGGAACGCAGAGGTGCGGGGATGAAGTAGAGGATATTTACTGAGATGAGAGATAGAGAAAAGACATCTTGTTTATGTAGAAATAATACTGGATGTTATCCACAATAGCTTGAACCTTACCCCATGTCCCTGTAATGCGTTTGACAATCCAATAGTATAAATATAAAATTGGACTGGACCTAATTCACTTCCATGGGGTACCCTTCTTATTAGAATTCAATCTTTACACAAAGGTAGTCTTTCAAATACTCAAAAGTTTATTCAATAATGCCATAGTGACATAAATTATGTCTAATTAGACCTGACGTAGCACTTCTTCAATGAAAAATGTCGGACATCCCAAGATTCTTCTGGCCTAAAACACTCAGCCTTGATCAGGAGTTGAAAGTCTTTAGGGAATGCATTCTCACAGGTGCAGCTTCGCAATGGGAAGCGTATTTTACCCTAATAAATGGGTTTTCCTATCTGGTTCCATGTAGAGGGAATCATAGGCTGTTGCTACTTACAGTATTTCTTGTTTTTTACTGTTTGTAACCTGTCTTGCCTCTACAGGAAACTTGTTTATATCTACCCGGTCCTTTTACCAGGTTATTGTTTCTACGTAACAACGCATTCCTTCTTGAAGCAACTTGCTCTCACTATCAGTTTTTTGCCTTTTGATTCATTTGGTATTGGACCACCAGCTGACCAAAATCACTCTCTCGGGTTTGAATGACCCAAGCACACTTTCTTCCATGTTCGATGACATTTTTAAAACCCAGGCTTCATCTGAAAACTGAAATTTTTTTTTTTATAAGCTCACTCAAATCTTGAAAACAGAGACAGTCAGTAGTTCTTTTCTCTGGTCTGATGCTGATCGTCTGATCGTTCTGAGGATTAACTGGAAAGAAAGACTCAAGTACTGGCCTTCTTTAGTGGCTGCCACCAAGAATCTATGGCATGTAGAGTCCCTTTCTTCAGTACAAAACTTTTTTCTCATTCTTTTCAGCGATCCCATGCTCACCTTTTTTTTTTTTTCTCTCTGTTAATATTGCTGCTATTACTACTATAAAACCCCTATAAAAATGCAAAACTTTGCCACATATTGTCAGGCTTTTAGTTAAACCTTCCATTCTTCTTGGAGGATGCTCTGCAAGTGAAAAAAGAAGAGGAGGTTTGTTTCCTTGCAGTTTCCTACATGAATTGAGCTGAAACATTTGACATGGGTTTCTCCTTATTCAGTCATTAACTGGCTTCGAAAATTTCTTCCTAATTTGGCATGACGACTTAAAACTAATAGGATTCAAGATAAGTTAGCCATAAATTCTAAAAAGCAAAGCTCTTCCGTGTAGTCTCAGAACTATTACAAAACAAAAAGAATAGAAACTTCTGTGCCAGTACTTTCACATATATGAACATAAGTATTCAAGAGAGAAATGTTGCAATTTACAAGGAAGGCGAACAATATATTTAATATCCGTTGTACAACAGAGTTATATGGACAAGTTTGTGCTCTGGTATTATGGACCTTGAGAAGAAATTTATCCAATTGATGGCAATGTCCTGTGTGTGTATTTTTTTTTAAAGGAAATCAAAGCAAACGTAACTAATTAGCTATGCCTGTAAACTTGGTCTTATCACGTATTTGCATTCGGTGATTAATCTTAAAAGACGCAGTACAAAAAAAAAAAAAAAAAAAACCAATGGAAAAAACGTATGTAACGGAGCTTTGTATAAGGATTTCGACGGCTATTTTTTTTTTATTATAAACACTAAAACAGACACTAACTTGAGACTGGAGAGCGGAAATGATTACTTAAACAGGAAAATAATAGTTCGAGAGAATGGATTTTAAAAGTGCCGAAATGATCCATAATGAAAACATATTCAACAATGTAAATCAAAAGGTCGACTGCCATAGAGGAATGTGAAAAAACATTCAACTTTATTATTATCTTAAACTTAAATAGTCGAATGAACTGAAGGTCTCGGCTGCTTTTCACAGCAGCCGATAAGGCTAAGAAATGCCATCTCGTAACAAAAGCGCCGTAAGGAAACCAGTGGATAGAAGAAAACATTGTAACAGAACTACAAAAAGAAGAAATAGCAGTAACAGTGGGAACATGAATGAGATGAAGACCAAGAAAAATAAAGACAAATCTCTACTTCATCAGCAGTAAAATGGCCAGGCGAAGAGAGTTGTAAACTTCCTGTGATTTACTCTTTCCTTCTGACTTGTAAAAATAATGAAGACCATTCACTCTCAACTGCGTTGCGGAAAGGTGAATTATTACTTTACATTATTTTACGAAATACTGAGTGGGAGGAACTAAGCTTTACAGAAAGAAAGGACAGATAAAATATTGAGAAAGAGAACCGAATAAAGATCAGCGTTTGAGAATCCAGCATATTGCGATTCGGTGTTTAGGATAAAAAAAAATTCCTAACCTTTATTTATATCAGTAATAGAATAATTTTAATTTTCTCAAGTTTTTCTTTCGCAGGTTGAGACATACTGGTGATTTTCGGTCCTAAACTAAATAAATGAAAGCCGTTTTGTCTCCTTTTGGGTTGTTTTTATTTAATAGGGTAACGCTCTTTCCGAATTTGACCAAAATACTTCTTTATGGACTGAATTCTATATGATATATCATGGAACATTCATTAAAAACTCCATTAGCATAACTCTCTTCATTAGCAGCGTCATCATGAGTTTTGAGCTAATATAATCATTGTTGTCCTTTCAGTTCTATCGTCCCCCTTATCACCATTAAATTTCGACCAATACCCGAAAACCAAAAAGCAATTGTTCTCAATCCACTCCCTTTCCGGTGGCACATGAATCTGTTCAAGCTGCTAAACAGTTAAGTTGAAACTGACATTTCTGCAGGATAAACCGAAGTCAAAAAACAAAAATCATGTAGATTTTAGTTTATTCATCCCATCAAAAACGACTCTTATACACAATGTGAGTCAAGGGGCTGGGTACCCCACCCTAAGGACGTTCCGTACCGTCCCGAGGTTCGGACCATAACGTACCTTCGTTCTACATATTTGCATCAGCGTTAGTAGTAAGAGAAGCTGGTCCCGGGCTGAATTACGAATGTTAATTTGGAGTTTAAAATCCGCTGTTACACACAGAAAATAACATATTGGTAAACAATGAATTATATGGTATTTGCTATGGACCTTGGGTATTTGTGCTTAAGGTCGGCATCAACCCATTTCCACTATGACAGCCGATTGGTCCGTTTGAAACACGTAGCTTTTTTATCACATCACCGGGACATTTTTCATACGCTGGCAGTAAGCTACATGTGTCATTTAATATCCAGTTCGCTCTACCTCGGAAATAATACCGAGGGGGGAATTGTTTTGATTAGTTACGTTAAGTATATATATATATATATATATATATATATATATATATATATATATATATATATATATATATATATATATATATATATATATATATATATATATATATATATATATATATATATATATATATATATATATATATATATATATATATATATATATATATATATATGTATATTATTGCATTCTTAAAAATTTATATATCTTAAATTTTAATAGAATTTTATTCTGTAGAATTAAATCTAAAAATAAGCATGATTTATTATGATAAAACTAATGCTTCACGAATTCAGTACCTAAATTATGCAATAAAATAAAGTTAAAGATCACATGATTTTTTCATATAAAAATACCGTTTAAAACATTCAGGATTTAAGATAAAACTCAATTTAAAAATCATTAAAATAAGGAAAAGAAATGAAATATGTAAAAAGTAAAAAAAAAAAATTCAATTTGATTACGATATTTTTCGTAGTTTTGCTCTCTTTTTGATGATTGATTTTAGTTTACCGCTTACGGATATATTCTTATAACAATGTTTTACTAAAAAAACCAAGGTAAAAACAATCAAGATAAAATTAAAGGCTAAATGGTCATATGCGTTTTGTATATAAAAATGCTGTTAAAAACATTCAAGACTTCAGTCAAAAATCAATTTAAAAAATCATTAAGAAAAGGAAAATTAGTGAAATACAATGTCTTTTGGGAGCTTTGCTCTCTTTTTGATGACTGATTTTAGTTTAACGTTTACTGATATATTATTATGACAGAATTATATATAAAAAACTCCGTAAAAAAAAAACAATTAATATTTACGCAAAAAATTTACTTCAAAAATCACCTAAAAAAGGGGAAAAAATTGTAACATAAAAAGTAACCAAAAAAATGTTAATTTTGGATACAATATTTTTGGGAAATTTTCCCTCATTATGATCAGTGAATTTAGCTTAACTTTTACAGATATATTCTTATAACCTAGTTTTATAAAAAAAAGTCAATAATTAAAGGAAAAGTCAACTTAAAAAATCACCTAAAAATAGGAAAATGAATATAACATAAAAAGCTAAAATAAAAACTTTTAAATTTGAATACAATATTTTTGGGAATTTTGCCCTCTTTTTGATGTCTGATTTTAGTTCGACGTTTTCTGCTGTATTTTTATAACCTAGTTTTATTAAAAATTAATTTCTATCTAACTTTTTATTTATTTTTTATTTCTTTTGTTTTATATTTATTTGTATCTATATATTTAC
>NC_089782.1:60377021-60412021 GCF_040412425.1 Macrobrachium rosenbergii | reverse complement strand
AATTTAAACTATCAAGAATTACTCAAGATTTAAGAAAAGAAAATCTTAACACATGAGATATCAAAATCAAATATGCAATGTTAAATTACGTATGCAATGTTAAATTACCAAGAAATATTTAAAATGCTATGTAAATAAATGTTACATCACAAACAAAAAAATGTGAAAATATAAAGAGATTGTAAATAGAAAAACACACAAAAATACACATAAGATTTATCAATAAAGATTTCACTTGTTCAAAATTTCCTAACTTATCATACCATGGTATTAATAAGTAAAATTTCACGTTACCTTACACAACTTGTGAAAACCTCTGTAAATCACTTGCTGCAGCTGCGTTACACAATACACACTTTTTTACCAGGCGCCATTACGAACTAAATAACTTTGCTAAATTCAGATCTCAAAAGTTAATGTTAAAAGTGACCACAAAAAATTACGTTAAAAGTAATCTCTTCCTAATTAGGAATGAGAGAGAGAGAGAGGAGAACCAACTCGACGGGTCTCAGAAATCAGAATGAAATAGATTTTAGAATTCCAGTAACACGTGAAACAATTACATGATGTCATTAAAGCATTTTGGGTGCGAGATACAAAAGTTCTAGAAGCAGGGAGGTGACGTCATTAAAGCGTTTTGGGTGCGAGATACAATGGAGAAGCTTCTAGAAGGAAGTTACGTCATCCCAGCAAAACGTTTTGAATGCAATCTTACAAAACATGACGTAATTGATCAGGACATGTATTCTTTCTCCCCAAGCGGCGTACGTGACTTGAACATGCAACAACGTGAAATCACTCGTCTCGAGCCCGTATGGGACGAATCGGCGTTTGTTTTGCAAACCTGTCATCGCTAACCCAAAACAAAGCGTTCCCTCTTATCTCAACTGATGACAATTGAAACGAAACAAGCCCTGGTGGACACACACACGTGTTCACATACTACGCTTTTACCAAGAAAGATATTCGTTCTAAATTACGTTACTATTAAAACTGTATTAACAATTCTAAATTACGCTATCAAGTAATCATTAGCTCTTTTGAGATCTGATGCCAAACTAAATATGACACTTTAACAACCATTATCATTAAACATAACACATGAAAAAAGTAAATATGTCAAAATTATAGGAGGATATACGTATTACAAGGCAACATCATGAAATTCCTCCCCTGAGAAGATTACTTATCCCGGATTTGAATCCCACGATTCACAACGGGATAAATAATCTGCTATGACATTATCTTTTCCTGAAATGTGTTTAACACTTACATTATATGGTTGCAGGCATAAAGACCACCTGGTCAGTCTCATATTATTATTTTTCATCTTATTGATGAATGAGATTGGGTTGTGATCTGACAACACTAAAATTTCTTCATTCCTAGGTCGGTTCACATACACTTCAAACTTTTTCAATGCTGTGTATAATGCTAATGTTTCTTTTTCGATTGTTGAGTAAGTTTTCTGATGCTTTTTCAACTTTGAAGACATGAAACATACTGGATGGAAGATTTTGTTGTCATCTTCTTGAAGTAGAACAGTTCCAATTCCATAGTCGGATGCATCAACTTGTATCACAAACTTTTTATTGAAGTCTGGAGCTTGAAGCACTGGTCTTGAAGTTAATATGGCTTTAACCTTCTCAAATGATTTTTGACATTCTGGAGTCCAATCAAACTTTCTTTTAGGACTGGTTAAGTCAGTTAAGGGAGCTACTACAGCTGAGAAATTTGGACAGAATCGGCAATAAAATCCAGCCATGCCCAAAAATCTTTGTAGCTGTTTCCTCGTAGCAGGAGGGGTAGCCTTACGGATACTTTCTACATTAGCATCAATAGGAGCGAGAAGGCCTTTTCCAACTTCAAATCCTAGATACTGTACAGTTGCCTTTCCAAACTCAGTTTTTTTGTAAGTTGATTGTTAGTCCTGCTTCCCGAAGTTTCTTGAACACTTTCCTTAATATCTTCAGATGTTCTTCCCATGTATTAGAATAAATCACAATGTCATCAAGGTATACATCTACTCCTTCTATTGATCCTAGTAGTTGATCCATCACTCGCTGGAATGTTGCAGGTGCATTCATCAGACCAAACAGCAAAACAGTGTATTGATACAGTCCAAAAGGAATAATGAAAGCTGAAAGCAACTTAGCACTCTCATCTAAGGGAATTTGATAATATCCTTTCAACAAGTCTATCTTGGAAACAAATTTGGCTTGCCCAATATTATCAAGTAATTGATCAATAAGAGGCAAGGGATAATTGTCAGCCACACTGATGGAATTCAGTTTCCTATAATCAGTACACATCCTAAATGAGCCATCTGGTTTCTTCACTAACACACAAGGAGAACTATAATGACTTGAACTGGGTTCTGCTAATCCATGCTGCAACAAATATTCAACTTCTTTCTTCAAAACATCTCGATGAAAAGGTGATAAGTGATAAGCTCTCATTTTAAAAGGTTTTCCATCTTCTCTGATCTTTATCTCATGCTTTGTCAGATTGGTACGCCTAGGTACATCTGCAAAAATTTCAGGAAACTTTGAATAACTTCACTTAATTCACTACTTTGCTCAACACTCAGATGTTTTAGTTTATCTTCCAAATTTTCTAATATTGAAGAATTGTTCATCTTGTTTTCAGCTCCCAATCTGTAGCCGTCATCGTCCTCTGTAGATGAAGTTGTCTGTGTTATTGACACTGTTTCAGTTTTAGTCTCTGAGAAGTAAGGTTTCAAAAGATTCACATGTATCTTCCTCTGTCGTTTTCTTCTTCCTGGTGTTTCAATCACATAAGTTCGATCACTAAACTTCTCTATTATCGTATAAGGACCTTGAAACTTATTGGTATTGGGAAATCTTTTCACTGGTAAGAACACTAGAACTTGCTGTCCAATATTAAAATTTCTTAGCTTAGTTTTTAGCATCATATTTTCTTTTCATTTTCTCTTGACTTATTTTCAAATTTTCTAAAGAGAATTTTCTAATTTCTCTTAACCTTTTCCTCAAGTTCTTCACATATTCTCCTTGGATTTCCTCTTAATTTTCTTCCTAATTCTCTGCAAGAATCTTCAATGGACCTCTAATGTCTCGACCAAAAATCATTTCATTTGGTGAACATCCCATACTTTCTTTGATAAGCATTCCTAACTTCAAATAACATTAAAGGTAAACCAGCATCCCATTCTCTTCCTGATTCATTACAATACTTAGTTAACATACTTTTCAATGTCTGGTGGAACCTTTCCAAGGCTCCTTGAGTCTCTGGATGATAAGCAGTTGATAACTGTTGTTTTACTCCTAACAAGTTCATCACATCCTGGAATAATTTTGAAGTAAAGTTCGTTCCTCTATCACTTTGCACAATTTCTGGTATTCCAAACTTGGAGAAAAACTCCACCAACTTCTCAGCAATTACCTTTGCACTTATACTTCTTACAGGAATCGCCTCAGGATACCTAGTCACTGGACACATTAATGTTAATAGATATTCATTTACTTTCTTTATTTTCGGAAGTGGCCCAACCACATCTATAATTACCTTGCTAAAGGGTTCTCCTCTAACTTCTATGGGTTGTAGGGGTGCTTTCTGAATGGTTTCATTCGGTTTCCCAGCTATCTGGCATGTGTGACACACTCTGCAAAATTTGCTAACGTCCTTGTGAAGTCCAGGCCAGAAAAAATACTTCATAATTTTCTCAACAGTCTTCCTGATTCCCATATGTCCAGACTCGTGCGCTACTGCTACAACTTGTTTTCTCAATGGATATGGAATCAAAATCTGATGATATTCACCCCATTCAGCATTTCCTGGTATATCTGCAGGTCGATGCTTCCTCATTAGCAATCCTTCCTTTAGATAATAACAGGTGGAGGTTTGTTGCATCTCTTCTTAATCAACAACTCTGAAGAACAAATCAGCCAACGTTGTATCCCTCTTCTGCAGTTTCATTAGCTTCTCTCTTGTCACTTGACCAACTTCAAGGGCTGAACTCTCCATATCTGCTAACTCTGCCTCTGTAGTTTCACTACTATCTTCAGGAACACTTTGACTACTCGGAGTCTCTTCAATAACAACAGGATCCTCTTCTTCTTGGGAAATCTCTTCATCACTACCACTAGGGAAAACTTCACTTTCCTGGAACAGTTCTTCTAATCTTAAAGATCCTTCACTTGATTCTTCTGGTGCAGGTAAATCCTCAGTATTTTCACTTGCAGACATAGTTCTCTTCATACTCCTGGTAGTTACACAACTTGGAAACAGGTGGGGGTTTTTCTTCTCTAAATCAACCGTAGGACTAACCCTTAACGGTTTGTCTGTCACTATAGGACAAGGAACAAATGGTACACCACCAACTTCATTACCCAGTAAAACATGTACACCTTCAACAGCTAGTGAGTCCTTTACAGCAAAATCAACATTTCCTGTCACCAATTCACAGGACAAATGCAAGCGGCATATAGGAGTTACCTCTTCTCCTCCTATACCCTTCAAAATAACTGAATCTCCGGTGAGATTCTTCTCCAACTGTGGGTGAGCACCACGAACTACCACACTATGGTTACTCCCCGTATCACGTAATACCTTGACTGGTACCTGCACACTTCCTCCTTGAGTTGTCAGCGTACCTTCATAGATATATGGCTTAAAAGCCTCCAAGCTGCTCAGCCACTCACTGCCTGAAGTTACATTTCCACTGGCTGCTAAACACTGCTTGTTTAGTCTCAGTCGTTCCCACACTGCTCTTCGTAGTTTGCTTCACCTGGTTACCTTTAACCACTTGACCAACTGGTTTGGTCTGCTGTTGTGTCTGATAACAATCTCGACTGTAGTGTCCTACTCTTCCACACTTGTAGCAGACAACATTAGTCTTCTGTATCTGTCTTGAGAACAGACTGGATGATGAGGATTTAACATTCAATTGCTGAGGGATGTTACCTGACTTTGTATTGGCATAGCCACTAGAAGGATTTCTAGTTGTAATGTTCCTGAAATTTGGATGAGATCTGAAACCTGTGCGTTGTTGGTTCTGGTACTTGACATTATAATTTCTTTTGCTAGAAATTATATTAAAATCTTCGCTCAATGTAGCAGCTTTGTCAAGTTTTTTTAACCTCTCTCTCTCTTAAATAGGCTCTTATGTGTTCAGGAATTCCTCTAAGATATTGTTCTAGGACTACTAACTCCTCAAGTTCGTCCATAGATTTAACTTTAGCAGCCTCCAACCATCGTTTAAAACATCTTCTTACTTTGTAGGCATAATCCAAGAAAGTTATCTTGTCATCCTTTCTCAAAGATCTGAATCTTTCATTATAATATTCAGGGGTCATCTGGTAAACTTGTAGCACATTGTGTTTAAGTACCTTGTACTCTTTACACTGATCAGCTGATAAGGCTAAATAGGCACTTCTTCCTTTACCAATGAGAACACTCTGTAACAAGACCGACCATTTATCCTCTGGCCATCCCATACCTGAAGCCACTTTTTCAAAGTGATCAAAAAACTCATCTGGAGCTTCTGTAAATTTCGGAATTAACTTCTGCACTCTTACTACATCAAATATAGGGTCTGAATTACCTTGAGTAGGGTTAGATGGTGTTACAGGTAATGTGGATCGAGCTTTTATTAACTCCATCTCCCTTTCATGTCTTGCTCTTTCTCTTTCTTCTTCTGCTGCTTTTTCTTCTTCTCTTTCCTTTCTTTCTCTTTTCTCTCTATCTTCTCTTTCTCTTTCTGCTTGCATTTTCTCTCTTTCAGCCTGTATCCTCAGCTTAATCAAATTTTCTTCTGCTTCTATACGTCTAAGCTCTGCTTCTGCATCACTTTTCTCTTTCTTTTGCTCATGTTTATCTGTAAATTCTGCCTCAGCTGCATTCAACAATTCTTGCGCCTCTCCCAACTCTTCATCTACTTTACCAGAGTCCATCAATGCTTGGATTGCAATATATTTGATTTGTGCCTTAATCATACCACTAGACACATTACCCCCACATGACACTGCTAAAGCAATCCACTGTGCCTTAGTCAGGTTGGATTCAGATAACTCTTGGATGGAAGGAGTTGCTAAAAACCTCTGAACATTGAACAGAGCCATTTTCTCTAAGTTACTCAACTAAATAATTCACAATACAAAGCAAAAAATAACTATGTGGTCACTCTCCTATCAAAATATATTCCTAACACCACCAGTATAAACCATAAACCAGAGTGATATTTTGTTTTGTTCCACGGGTCTCTGGGCACCAAACAATATAATGTCACGATGCGTACCAAGTACCTGGTTATTACACAACTAATCTCAAAATTCAAAAATATACCTCACTTCAGCCAGATACCTGAACTCTCATAACATTAATTGTTACGACTGAGTACTCTAAAGGAAACAGTGATCCCTTAAGAAAAAAACTTATTTATCAATCACTTGAAAAATCAAACTAAGTTCATCAGAATATGTGTGAGGTATCAAAAATTAAACTAGAAATCTTCTAGAGTAAAAGGGCATCACTCCATCAAAAAACTCTAACTGTTTCCCTGGTCTTAATTCACTTTAGCAAAACTAAAAGAACAAAACATGTTTATCACTTTGCCTTATGCACACACAATGAATCCTATTCACTAGTGATCAATAAATGAAACACTGTTTTTCTAAAAAATGTTAAATACAAAAATTTATTTTTAAATTCAAAGTTTATAATTAGAATTCACAATTAATTAGAATTCATAATCTGAAAAATTTATTATTATTCGAAAATAACACAAAACTCAATGAATTCTTGAATTAAATTATGAAACAAAACTAATTCACAAAAACTTTATCAGGAATTTAAATTAATCAAGCAAAATTTAAACTATCAAGAATTACTCAAGATATAAGAAAAGAAAATCTTAACACATGAGATATCAAAATCAAATATGCAATGTTAAATTACATATGCAATGTTAAATTACCAAGAAATATTTAAAATGCTATGTAAATAAATGTTACATCACAAACAAAAAAAATAAAAGTGAAAATATAAAGAGATTGTAAATAGAAAAACACACAAAAATACACATAAGATTTATCAATAAAGATTTCACTTGTTCAAAATTTCCTAACTTATCATACCATGGTATTAATAAGTAAAGTTTCACGTTACCTTACACAACTTGTGAAAACCTCTGTAAATCACTTGCTGCAGCTGCGTTACACAATACACACTTTTTTACCAGGCGCCGTTACGAACTAAATAACTTTTCTAAATTCAGATCTCAAAAGTTAATGTTAAAAGTGACCACAAAAAATTACGTTAAAAGTAATCTCTTCCTAATTAGGAATGAGAGAGAGAGAGAGGAGAACCAACTCGACTGGTCTCAGAAATCAGAATGAAATAGATTTTAGAATTCCAGTAACACGTGAAACAATTACATGATGTCATTAAAGCATTTTGGGTGCGAGATACAAAAGTTCTAGAAGCAGGAGGTGACGTCATTAAAGCGTTTTGGGTGCGAGATACAATGGAGAAGCTTCTAGAAGGAAGTTACGTCATCCCAGCAAAACGTTTTGAATGCAATCTTACAAAACATGACGTAATTGATCAGGACATGTATTCTTTCTCTCCAAGTGGCGTACGTGACTTGAAAATGCAACAACGTGAAATCACTCGTCTCGAGCCCGTATGGGACGAATCGGCGTTTGTTTTGCAAACCTGTCATCCCTAACCCAAAACAAAGCGTTCCCTCTTATCTCAACTGATGACAATTGAAATGAAACAAGCCCTGGTGGACACACACACGTGTTCACATACTACGCTTTTACCAAGAAAGATATTCGTTCTAAATTACGTTACTATTAAAACCGTATTAACAATTCTAAATTACGCTATCAAGTAATCATTTGCTCTTTTGAGATCTGATGCCAAACTAAATATGACACTTTAACAACCATTATCATTAAACATAACACATGAAAAAAAGTAAATATGTCAAAATTATAGGAGGATATCATGAAAATATATATATATATATATTATAATATAAATAACATCATGAAAATATATATATATATATATATATATATATATATATATATATATATATATATATATATATATATATATATATATATATATATATATATATATATATATATATATATATATATATGTGTGTGTGTGTGTGTCTAATGACTCAACGGAGCTTTAGAAGTTCTGAGTAGGCTCTGATTACAGAACAAATGCCACAGAAAACCCGAGAAATTCAAAGCGTTCTGCTCTGCGCCCATAATTATCATCTTGTAAGTCTCAGGCAGAGAAAGGCTGATTATAATTTCATGGCAGATATCACCTGCAGTTTATGCCTTGGAGGGCTGATGTATTCGCTGATGGAGTTAATTACAAATCTGCTTTTATCTCAGTCATGCCAGGTAGCGTCAGCATTCACATTTGAAGGGTTAATTGCTTGCCTTTTTGCCGTCTTCAGGATAATATGTCGAGGACAGCAAATGCGCTAAAATATAACATCAGAATTATGAGGCAACATACTGGAAACAAGGTATGCTAAAATATTCCATGCAGTTCGTTCGAACATGTCGAATGCGAGCACATTTTACTACAGCTGCATAAGCCCGCCTCACCATCGTAACCAGTTGGGTCTGAACCAGCAGATACCTTCGGAGACTATTTGCAAGTTTCAGGCAAAGATTTTTGTTTAATTTTCTTTTTTTTTGTGTACTTAGAGAGAGAGAGAGAGAGAGAGAGAGAGAGAGAGAGAGAGAGAGAGAGAGAGAGAGAGAGAGAGAGAGAGAGAGAGAGAGAGAAAGAGAGAGAGAGAGAGATTTTAGGAATTATGTTTATTTTTTTTCTTGTGGAGAATTACAATCGAAAAGAGATGAAATAATAAAAAAAACAAAATACAGATATTTTCAAAATTTTGTAGTTTTCCTTACTGATTTTCCTCGAAGTGTTTCGGTCTGAGTGCTTCTTGAAAAATATACACTATATACGTGCACTTGTTTGTTTTTTATCATTGTAGGAAATTGCTCTCACATATCTCTAAAATAAAGCAATATATGAAGAGCTTTTACAAGGTAAGATTCATTGGTAAAAGTTCTAGGAATTTTACATGCCACTAAAACTTGAGTCTATATCTTATCCCCTAAACGTTGGCAGATATTATTTTATGTTTTTTGGCAGTTTTGCTTCCATCATTGATTCTGTGATCACATTATAGACTTCCTCGCAATAGCACGCAAAGAAAATTATGGAAGTAAAAATGTTTCCGCAAAAAGAGTAAACAATACTTGAGCCCAAGTATTTGCCTAAGAATTCGTTAAAGAAACTGACGATACTCGTCAGTTAGTTCTAATTAATACCATGGTCCATACATTTGTGAAAATGCTGATTCGTTCTGTAATGCTTTCAGAACGGATTAGGCTAGTTTTCATTGAAACAACCTTTTGTTTCGCTTCAGATCCGATTAAGGCAGCACTACAGTTAATAATTGTCTTCCTGAGTTCAGATGAATGATTCATCGTGGTAGATTTATAAACAATTTGCTGAAATGGAATAACAAAAATAAACAGTAAAATATGGATGGAAGGCGATTACTAACTTTTGTTACCTTCCTTGTGGGTGAGGTAAGGAAAAGCTGCTTTAGAAAAGGTGAGTTTGCACACTCACCCAAAGACACACTCTCACACACTCACACACACACACACACACACATGCCTCTGGAATTGTCACGTGTTTAAAGGCAGAAAATCTTGAGGCTTCTCCCCAGGTGGTGTCAAATATCCTAAATTCAAATCCAAATACTGAAGTGGTTAAGTATGTCTATGAGTTCCCACTGCGATGGCAGTGATGTGATGAAAATCTTGCAAAATCTCTCAAAAAATCTAAAACCTGATCTTTGGTATGATAGTCCTCACAATTGTCAATAGCAACATTTCAGCGTAACTCGGGCTTGCTGAAGCAGCGTTGTTTGCTTCTAAATTAGGCAGGAAGTATCAGCAAAGGAATATCGAATGATTAAATATATATATAAAATTATCTTTGCATAAGGTATGTCTACAGTGTATATGACATGAAAAAGACTGACTGTGAATATTAATAAAAACACAAACGTTGATAACGATAATCATAATGATGGCAGTTTAAGTTGGTAAAGCAGATGTTTAGAAATGCTGACCGGAAGCTGATGATGATGACGACCTGACGTCCCACTTTCAGGGGATAAAACTCACAGCTTCAATAATCAAAGCTGAATATTTCAGAAAGGACTTCCACTGTATCAAAGCTAACGATACGCTAAAGATCAAAGAGCAACATATCGCGAGAATAAACAATGGCATGAGAATGTCTGATTCTGCTTGAACCGCGCTCCAATCTATTTGAGACTTTGGAATGTCTTGGGGGTATTGTAATGAAGTCCCTAACTCTCACAAGAGAGAGACAGACAGAGAAAGAGAAACAGGAACTCTTTGACTTAAATGTGTAAGAGTCCTTACCAATGACATACAGCTTCCTCTCAGGGCAATATAAATTTTGATGTACAACGTAGACTTAAGCTTGAGGGGTCTGGTGATACCAAATGTGGGCAAATGCTTTGAACCATAATTTATTATTAACTTCGAATTGTGAATTGAATGAGGATGTCTGGAGCAAAATCGGCAGATTAACAAATCATGGATTTAATAGATACACTGGTCAAACTCTTTTGACAAGAGTTTCAATAAGAATGGCGGCTACTTCTTTCTGCATCAGGACATAAATAATCACCACGATAAGTTTTGCGTCACCTATACGCTATTCTTCTGTATCATAAACATATAATTAATGAAGGCTAAGAAACTATAGGACGACACGATATTATAGTTAGAATCCATAGTTTGTTCTCTCTCTCTCTCTCTCTCTCTCTCTCTCTCTCTCTCTCTCTCTCTCTCTCTCTCTCTCTGTCTGAGAGGAAATTTATTGTCTGATAGCATGGAATGATGAGCTCCAGTGACCACTGCTGGATGTAATTTTTGTTGCTGGATGATCTGACAGATTTCCATTTCATTAGTTTCGTTAAATGCATCATGTAACAGAAAGCAATATAAGGATTAAAGACCTTATTTAATTAATCAACAACGCTATCAATAATTAATTACTTTTAAAAGAAAAAGGCCGACGAATAATTATTGCTTCTGTCAGACAAAGCGAATCATTCACAATGATTAAATTTATTATTGTATGTTTCAAGAAATTCTTGAAACATACTCTCAGTCTTCAATGTTGACGCTTGTCTTAATTAATTTACCTTTAAACAAATCATTTTCCTTTTTCATTCTGATTTCTAATCAAGGTTTCTGGCAGACAGTGCTGTAGAGGAAGACATTTTATGTATCGGAAATAATTAATGAAAAATCATTGTAAATAAATATCAGGTTGCTCCTGCCTCGCTTTAATCCACACTCCTGCAATAGTCTCAGAAGGAGAGCTTTAAAGAGCTGTGTTTATAAGACTGTTTGGAAGGGAATCTTGGCATCCTTTTGTTTCTACACTGGGCAATGAAGGACGAGTTCCAACACTCACCTCTTTTGCTGCCAAGAAAAGATAAAACTTTGTTTTATCTTCTGGCGCTTCCCAGGGGAGTCTGACAGTCACTGTCCTAAAGAATGGGTCCCTACCAGCGCTTATCTCGATCATTCCCCGATCAGCGTGGTGTGTGACAGATCTGGTTGGCTGACAAAGTAGCCAGAGTTTCAGTCGTATTCATGATTTAACTTAATTTATCTGGCACCAATCCTACTAAAGTCTTCTGGTATTGACCTTCAGGTAATTCTTTCTTTCCTAATCAGTGACATTTTTTCCTTTTAGTGACAATGGGAAAAAAGCTATTCTATTGAAGAAATAGAACCATACTAGATAAAAAGGAAGGGTTCACATACTGTTTGTTAATATTTTCTTGACAAACATTTTTTAATTGTGGATCCCTTCCTGACACAAGTATTTCTGTTCACCCTTTCATATTAATCAGTTTGCTCATGGACATACAAACACAACATGTAAACAACTATGAATAAGATTAGTATCTAATAGTGAATGTGTAAAAATAAGAACATTGATCTTCTTTTCAAAATTAATATTTTCATGACTACCTTATATTTAATGTAGCAGTTCGGGCTTTCAGTCGGTAAAATACCATTATCTTTGTGAGAACTGCAACGTATCTCATCTATCTTGTACGAAAAATTGTCTGGGACCTAATTCCTAAACCTTTGGTCTTGTGTTATCCCAACTGTATTATGAAAATTAGTATACTTATCCCATCGAAGTAATTTATAGTAGAGAGATCATACTAATTAAGTAAATGTCGAAAGATGAACAGAAGTTTACCTGGAATTTACCTATCTTGTAAGGAACAATAAGGTGTTTTTTGCCTCTTTTTCAGGTAGAGGCAATATCACATGTAAATTATTCCACTTTTTTTGTAGATAAAAAAAAGGCCACACCACAAGTCAAGGGAAGAAATATAAAAAAAAAACTGTCTTCATGAAATATATATTCAAATGTTAGCTAAACCAGAACTATAAGATTAGTTTTTAATGAAATTACTTTAACCTCATATGTGACATTTCATCATTAATATTATTATCATAGATGATGTTGTTGTTGTTGTTGTTGTTGTTATTGTTAGGTAAAATGTAATTAATACCGGATGATCCAGTTTCCATAATTTTAATTAAAGTGTTGAATATAAAGAGTATTTGAGAGTAATAACAAAATAACTCCTTTTCATCCACAGTTACACCGAAATCCAATTACGTGTGACGCGAATGAATGCTTCAGTATCTCTCTTGCTAGCTTTAGACGGAATGATATCCTAACAAATATCACAAAATCAAATCAAACACTACTGGAGTAATATCAACAGAGGAGCGAATGATATTACTAATGGCCTTACTACTGAAAACTATCATGATGTGTTTGCTTTCAATTAAGGCCTATCGCTTTTCACTTTCTTGAATTCAGCTTATGCAATTGGAATAGCTCTGGTTTGATTTTACTAAGAAATTTTGAGTTTAATGATGTATCTCTCCTTTGTTCCAAAACATGATGATAGCAAAGCTTGTAATTGTAAATGAAAATGTAAGTAAAAAAAAAACAGGTAAAAATGAACAGGTAGAGAGACACGCAGACTGACAGCTAGACAGATAAATAAGTAAAAATACATGATATCTGTTAGATAGAGAGATAGATAAATAGACAGATAGACATATAGGCACAATAATATTCTGTTGGGTTTTCATTACATTATTTGTAGCTTTCACATTTGTTCCCTGGCCTTAGGGCCTCTTGTCATCAATATAATATTTAGAAATATCGATTCTTTAACTATTTTCTCAATGATTCTCTTAATACCAGTATCAATCATTGCTTGCATATTTGACTGGATTCACTTAATTATGAACAAAACCTACAGTACTGCATATGAGCCGCAGGTTTCCTAAGGTTAACTATGTAACCAAACGAGGTTTAACACAAATAGAAACTACTGTAAAAGAATTAACACTAATTTGTTGAATTCTAGCTGATCTTGAGGCTTAATTAAAATGATTCATGAATATTCATGGAATGTGATATTATTGGTAATATCTTTTAACAATTTTAATCTTCAATATTCCATTTGTAAGGCAAATTTCACAATTACCCGTTGTGACTAATCGAAAAAGGTTTTCACAGCATTCAACGCGTTCTTTTATAAATTACCCGTTTATTCTGTCCAAATAAACACTCGTGTGCAGTTATGATAACCTAAACAATTCTTTAAGACTTAACCAGCGATCATAACTTACCAATCCCTTATCTCTCTGGATACTTCAACATGGGAACACCGAGGACTGTTGTTTCAACTCAGCCGCCTAAACATGCAGTCTCAACGTTGCAAAAGTTGATTGTAAGATCCGCGTGAACTGCAAACAAACAAAAGTGAATCATATGTATTCATTTCACATGATTATTTGCTAAATTTATCACAAAGTTTATTCCACGAGCCAGACGACACTATTCAAAGCCCAGGGTGGGAATTTATCCTCAATTTGGGACGAACAGGCCGAGGTTACAGCTACAATTTTTCATGAATAGAGTCTTTTAGCAAAGGTAAGGGCTCGTGTTGTGTGTGTGTGTTTTTTTTTATATAAGGCGATTTGTTGAACCGTGGGCCTTATGGTAAAGGTTGACGAAATCCGTTCCAAAAAACGACAAATGCATGGAATCATAGTCTCTCAAATAACAATAAAATTCTACTACTGGACAGCTTAGGACGTACGAGTAAATAATTATACATTCAGGAACTTAGTGATGAACGTTTGATTTCTTCAAAGTTTTCTGTTACAAAAGAAGGGAAAATCCTCAAAGGCTCGACAAAGGTTTTAGTACAAACTTGCACTTTACCAAAGAACATAAAAAGTCTCACCTCAAAAGAGGGATTCTAACTTCGTTACTAGTCACTCTCATATTACTGCTAACCAAAAGACCCTGTGGGGAACTCTCAGTCCTCAGTAAAGCCTAAAAGACTTGAGAAAGTGCGGGGACAATTCTGTTATTAATTTTGATTGTTTGTTTGGTGTTTACGCCTTACACAAACTGATTTTCAGGCCATTACTGAAATCTGAAGTGTCACCGAACTTTTTGGCAGTACCAGATCTCTTAAAGGCCAAGAATCTTAAGCAATCTTTCCCTTGTATCCATTGCCGTCTGTTGAAATTGATTCTAGCTTTATACTTTCATCGAAATAATTAGGAAAAGTGCTCTTTTTGAACTGGAGTTTTGTACATAGGACATGCTGTAGGTATGAGCTCTTCTGCATGTCAGACGCTGTATCTGAAACTAAAGGAAGTGCGAGTCATGGCCGACCACCAACTGAAATGAAGAATTTTCAGTTTTGAATTGGTAACGTCCAAAGTACGATTGTGGTACATCACTGATGTTTTGTATTTACTCATTTCAGAGCTCATTGTAAATTTTACCTAATTATGGTTTACTTTAAACTTAATATTCCTTGACAGCATATTTCCAAACACCTCGAATTTAAAAAAGAACTTTTGATAGTCTTGCAAAAAAATCTCCTCTTACATTATGCCTCAGAAGGATTCTTTTGAGGTTACGGCCTCCCTGGAAAAGAATTTGATGGAGAAAATTGGAAAACGTAATATCCACAGAAGAAAATCTCTTCGCGAATGTTCGCACATTGAAGTCTGGAAGGAAATTTAAAAATTAAATACTGGCTTTTAATTATTTTCTAGTAAATGGAAACTATATTGGATTTAAGCTCCATGAAATGAGCAAAGTTTCCTGTCAGTTGTTCGATGACAGCCTCTGGTACTTGAGAACCACCTTTGATGGACCCAGCAAAGTCAGACAGAGTTAATTCGCATCCGTTTTTAACAAATCGGAAAGAAAGAACCAAAATTAACCATATTCAACTTAATCCATACATCTTCATCATTCGTACATCCTAGCAGCCCTGAGTTGACATAATGACGGAGATATATTAAATTTACTGAATATTTTGTAGGATTCTCAGCGGCACTATGCTATGTTAATCAAATGTTCCACTTAATACTCAAACCCTGAAAGGTAAAAATAACTGGAAAGATTCTATGATAATTACAATGCTCGAAAAGGAAGTGAAATCATTTGCTCTTCCTTCTTTTTTTTTAATGGCTTTGGATCGAGATGAGAGATTTCGTGTTTTTCGGTTCTTTATCTACCTCTGAAAATATCGGTATTTTCCAATTTTGCCCAACGAGATGAAATCGGAAGAGATTTGATCAGGATATTGCTTCTGGGTAAATACCAGCGTTCATGATAAATAAAATTCGCTCAATATTTTCATGGTTAATGAAAAATGTGAATTAATGCGAAAGGAATTTTTTTCTGAAATTCCGGAAAACTTTTTTCAAAACATTTTTGCTTAGAGTCGTGGGATAATGCTTTCCAAGGTTTATTTCTGCCATGATTTTAACAGCCACATTTTTGTATAACAGGAAAACTACAAAGTTCTCTCGTTAAGTGTCACACAATTTAATTCGAAGCTTTTATCGCAACAATAACCTCTCTTAAATTTAAACACGAGTCTTGATTATTGTATTTATTTGCTTGCTACTTTATCAAATTCATCATAGCCTATTAAAAATTCTTAAATCCTTTTGATGGTAACTCTGAGGACAAGGTTACTGCAGGATGAAACCATTTTTCTTAAAACAAACCACACATAAAAATAACTATTGGGTGTGTTATATAATGGGTAAATGATACCAAATCCAAAGGCTTTAGTAGTGCTTTTTGGTATAAGTTAAATCATGCGCTATGGTTTAGTGTGCCAGAAAGTTTTTTCTTGAAGAGATTTGACCTCTGTCCCATGATTTGGAAACAATAATCAAAGTAACAAATTTTACTTACGGATGACGTTTGCCGTAAAAAAACATATAAACACTGTGTATCAATACTTACTCTTACATCATGCTAGCACAAACTATTTAAGACACGTTTACATCGTCTTCTGTATTTTGATTAATTGGCAGTGTTTCGAAACTACTACTGATACAGAAAAAAAGAGCCGAGCAAAAACATATCGTTACACTGGCTTGCAACGGAGAGACTGGCTAACAGAAAATAATGCCATGTTACTCTGCAGGGACCTTTGATTCCAAATTACTCTTGTTTTTTTTTTTTTTTTTTGGTTGTCTCTACATCCGAGGAAACAATTGCTTTTTTCACTTTTATTTATATGCATTTGATGTTTGTTCAATTTCCTTTCGGAAAATACATCAAAAAGTTTTCCTGTTGCTTTTATTCAACTCGACCTCCATGACAAACTCGCATTCGTAGGGTTACCTACACAAGATGAGAGAAATTTACATTTCGTGTCTTTTAGTCATTGATTCCTTTTGCATTTTTATTGTATTAATTCAATTCCATTTAATTATGCTCTTTGTTATTCTTAGAATGTGACGTCACAAAGACAGAAACCCATTGCTGCTAATCCGCTTCTTTGCTCTCTGTGATGGCTGCGGCCTTCTTGGAAGGTTTCTTTTTTTCCGTGCCGCCTTTCATCGGGAATTCAAACAAAAGGGAGGCAAATCAAATAAACAAGATTCACCAAATGCTAGAAGATCGTCTTAACGACACAATTTTTTTACGTAAGGTTCTTTGCAGCGTGCCTTCCTTAGGCCCCTAGCTGCAACCCCTTTCGTTCCCTTTTCTGTATCTCCTTTCATATTCTCTTTCTTCCATCTTACTTTCCACCCTCTCCTAACAATTGATTCATAGTGCAACTGCCTTGAGGTTTTCCTCCTGTTACACCTTTCAGACCTTTTACTGTCAATTTCCGTTTCAGCACTGAATGACCTCATAGGCCCCAGTGCTTGGCTTTTGGCCTCAGTTCTATATTCAGTTCAGTCCTACGAAGTGTTCTAATAAGGACCATGAGACGCAAGAAAACTTAAAAAACTATTCAAGTCTTACAAAGGCACAGCTTTGCCTGTGGGTTTAACTGAGATCTTCATTTCTAAATTTGAAAAATCATATAATTAGCCTTGACCATTATTTGTTAGACTTGAGTGGTCTTTTCAGGTGAGGCTTACTCATCACTTTTCCTTTTCAGAAAACTTATACCTATCAAATTTTTTTCAGCGGCAGTTTTACTCTCGTAGTTTTTCTTTTCCATTGTTCGGAACGTAACTGACACCTGAAAGTCGAATTTTTCACACACTAATGTACTCTTGATCAGTGTTTGCTCCTTTGATGTTCTGAAGCCGGTCTCATATTCGTTTTAAGTAATATACTTGCCTTTTATTTTATTTTATTTTTTTTTTTTTAAATGAACCCGCCTCTTTTGTTGAACCCTCTGTCAACTAGTTATTTTCCATTGCTAAGTAGGCAAGACCATTTCAGATGTGCTTAAAGCAGGGTTAGTTACGGCAGTCTTACAATGCTCTGCTTCATTTGATGCTGCAAACTGTAGCTTATGCTTTAAGTTTACTTCGAGATTTTTGTTTGTGAACCAATTTGCTGGATTTTCTTCAAGAATTGGGTCAGGCAAAACCCTTATACATTACATGTGTTCTGTATTGAATATTTTTGTTGCACTTGCTAAGGAATCATGATTTTCTAAAAGATGAAATGTTGCTATTTATAATTTTTGCAGAAATTCTGCACTTTTCATGCTCTGTAATAGGCTTATATAATGCCTTGTCAAGTGTAGGCTCCATATTTTGAGCCACACAAGTGTTGATTTCTATGTAAAATTTTGTGTTTTCCTGACTGAGAAACAGTGTTTCAGATACTTTTTGTTTTTTAACCTTATAGGCTAATGCCATTTGAACATAAGCATTGTGGCAAAAGACTAACTTCCAGGATGTGTTAACGCCTGTTGTTAAGAAGCAAGCAGTTTATAAGTATTAAATTAAAGTTGCCTTAGTGTTTTTTAACCTTATAGGCTAATGCCTTTTGAACATAAGCATTGTGGCAAAAGACTAACTTCCAGGATGTGTTAACGCCTGTTGTTAAGAAGCAAGCAGTTTATAAGTATTAAATTAAAGTTGCCTTAGGGAAAGTTGATGCTCCTCTTGATGATGAATTATACCCAAGTGTTTTACATCGTAAAGAAACTGTTAGAGATTATTTACAAAAGATTCAAATTGTGAATGAAGAAATTTCAGACATATTCATAGTTACGGATGCTAGTGAAAAAGTCCTAGCAAGGTCAGAGAAATAACTTAACCAGTAGACTATGATGATCAGATTCTTGACTCTTAAACGCCGACTGCACGTACCGTACGTTGACTAAAATTGTCTGTTGGGTGCCGAGTGGACGTACTGTACGTCGACTACAAAAAATTTCAACCTTCAGTCAACTTTGACTCGACCGAAATGGTCGAAAAACGCAATTATAAGCTAAAAATCTTACATTGTAGTAATATTCAATCATTTACCTTCATTTTGCAACAAATTGGAAGTCTCTAGCACAATATTTCGATTTATAGTGAATTTTTGAAGAAAACCTTTTCCTTACGTCTGGGCAGTAACTAGGCCGAAAATTTCAGAAATTCTTTCGTCATTTTGTCGTAATGTTTGCACCGGTTTTTATTAGTCGTTACATAAAGTTTTACATATGGAAATGTGCGCAATTTCATGTAGAATACAACAGAAAATAACTCATGGTTATAGCTTCAATCAGTTTTGAAATATTTTCCATATAAATCATGATGTGTCAAAATTTCAACCTTCGGTCATTTAACTCGACCGAAATGGTCAAAAAACGCAATTTTAAACTAAAAATCTTACATTCTAGTAATATTCAGTTATGTACCTTCATTTTGCAACAAATTGGAAGTCTCTAGCACAATATTTCGATTTATGGTGAATTTTCGAAAAAAATTTTCCCTTACGTCCGCTCGCGGTAACTCTGCCGAACATCTCGAAAATTCTTTCGTCATTTTGTCGTAATGTTTGCACCGGTTTATATTAGTCGTTACATAAAGTTTTATATATGGAAATGTGCGCAATTTCATTTAGAATAAAACAGAAAATAACTCATGGTTGTAGCTTATATCAGTTTTGAAATATTTCCATATAAATCACGATAAGTGCCAAAATTTCAACCTTCGGTCAACTTTAATTCGACTGAAATGGTCGAAAAACGCAATTGTAAGCTAAAAGTCTTACATTATAGTAATATTCAATCATGTAACTTCATTTTGCAACAAATTGGAAGTCTCTAGCCCAATATTTCGATTTATGGTAAATTAAAAAAGAAAAAACTTTTTCCTTACATCCGCGTGCGGTAACTCGGCCGAACATCTCGGAAATTCTTTTGTCACTTTGTCGTAATGTTTGCACCGGTTTATATTAGTCGTTACATAAAGTTTTATATATGAAAATGTGCGCAATTTCATGTAGAATACAACAGAAAATAACTCATGGTTGTAGCTTTTATCAGTTTTGAAATATTTTCATATAAATCATGATGTGCCAAAATTTCAACCTTCAGTCAACTTTAACTCGACCAAAATTATCGAAAAAGGCAATTTTAAGCTAAAAATCTAACATTCTAGTAATATTCAGTCGTGTACCTTCATTTTGCAACAAACTGGAAGTCTCTAGCACAATATTTCGATTTATGGTGAATTTTTGAAAAAAACTTTTTCCTTACGTCCGCGCGGTAACTCTGCCGAACATCTCAGAAATTCTTTCGTCACTTTGTCGTAATGTTTGCACCGTTTTATTTTAGTCGTTACATAAAGTTTTATATATGGAAATGTGTGCAATTTCATGTAGAATACAACAAAAGATAACTCTTGGTTGTAGCTTTTATAATTTTTGAAATATTTTCATATAAATCACGATAAATAGAAAAAATTCTACTTTTAGTCAATTTTAACTCGACCGATTTGGTCGAAAACTGCAATTGTAAGCTACAACACTTACAGTCTAGTAATATTCCATCAATTACCTTCATTTTGCAACAAACGGGAAGTCTCTAGCACAATATTTCGATTTATGGTGAATTTTTGAAAAAACTTTTTTTTACGTCCGCGCATTACGAATTCATGCATCATTTTGTGATAACTCCCGAACGCCGCCGGCATACGACAGACAATTTTGTAAATAGAGGCTCGGCGTTAGGCCTGTGTCACACTATGCGGCGTCGCCGCTACAGTGAAACCGTATGCGGCACCGCCGCATCACCTGCTTCCTGTCACACATAAGCGGCGAAGTCGCTCAGTCTATCCCCAGCAGCTAGCATAGATAGGTTAACTATCATGTTGTCCAAATTGAATGTTATTTGTGCATTAGAAGCAGAGGGCTTACTGAAAGAGCCAACCCGTCGTAAACATTGGATTCACCCATTGAATGCAGAACGAGAAACAAGTAAAAGATTTGAAAAGTTTCATGAGAATATACGAAAATATGATGAAAGGTTTTTCGAGTATTACCGAATGTCTAAAGCTTCTTTTGATGAACTGCTGGAAGTGCTGAGGCCTCATATCTCGAAGCAAAATACAAAGTTTCGAAGATCAATATCTCCCAGAAGAAAGAATAACAATTATACTAAGGTGAGTAAAAAAAATAAATAAATATTATTACATGATTTGTTCAGACTGGAAAAAATGGTAATGTAATGCAGTAACTACAATATATTATTGTTATGCACCCTTATAAGGGGTCGTGGTGCAGGTCTTTTATTGCACTATTTATACTCTCAGTGATGTTCAAAAATACTCAGCATAATATGGTCAGTGAAGACGAAAACAAAAGGGAAAACTCAACAATATTTATTCACAAAAAAATAACAAATTAAGTCAACCTTGTGACTGAAGAGGACGTAGACTAGTCCTCAAATAATCCCACTGGATTCCTAAACGCTAAAAAAATCTAAGCCCTAGATAGAATCATGAAGAGAGAACGAACACAAGAATAAAACTAAATTGGAATATATCCATACAATGGCTGGCCAGGCCAAAATCAAAATATACCTATAACTATAAGCGAAGGAAAAAAGGTGAAGGATAAAAGGGAGAAAACACTTAAATTCCTACCTATGGATTACAGTCTGAACATATAACAAACACCAAGGCCTATAGGCCATAAGGACCACCAGAGTCTATAAATTTAGCATTTATAGATAGATTTATATAGAAAAATAATATATATATAAAAATTTAACAAACTCCTCACACAAAACAGGGGAAGCGATAATCCAAAATAAATTTAAAGCACCTTTAAGGAGGCCGTAATCCAATGCATCTCAGCTCTGCAAACGAGGGAGTACAGGAATACACAGGTAACCACTGGTACAGGGAGTCGGAGGCGGTCCTGTCTGACAACGCAAAGATAAACTACTACCTGGTATCTGTCTCCCTACTTGACACTTCACGAGCTAGATTGCTCCTTCAACAGCAGCTTATAAAGGCGTCCTTGGGGATACATTGATGCGACAGGTTCCGACAGAATGAGATGGCACTCAATACCTTAAGGAAATGTATCCACTAAGGTGGCAGTACGATGAAGTCGCAGGTGACAATATCAACTGCGTTAGACACAGGTCACACGACATCGCAGGTGACAGAAGTGTTCCTGCAAAGAGCAGCTCCAACAGCAAGACTCAGGATGTAAAAAATGCACGAAGGTTCTCCAATAATCGCCAGCTGTATAAGCGTCGGGAAGCAAAGTACGGCCCGAACTCCCCCAGGCCGAGCACCGTCCTTCACAAGTCACCTCACAGGAGTCATGCCGCACTCGAAAAATAAACAAACCCCAATCGTTAAAACGATAGTTCAAGCAGTTAAGTGAGTGGGGAGGAGGCGAGAAACTATACCGAAAACAAAACAATACACACTTAACAATAACTGCCTTAAGAATTAACTTAAATCTAGAACAAGGTTGACTTAAATAAATCACAAAATTACGTTACTCTAATAATTATGATAATTCAAATCCAAATAGAAGATTCAAATGTAAAAATAAAATATTCCTTGAATTCTGAAAAACTATTTCATAATCGAAGCAAGTAGATGTTTAGTAAGGAGATTGAGGAGACACTACGTCAATCATTTGAAAGTCCTGTGAAGACGTGGATTGGGTATCTATGGTGCCATGATGGACAGGAGTTGGTGATTGCATAGAGGATCCTTGTGCAAGAGATGGTGCTTCCACAGGAGATGGTGCCTGCATTAGCCGAGATAGTGCCTGCATGTGAACTGGTCCCTGCATATTGGCTGGTGCCTGCATATGAGCTGGTCCCTGCATGTGAGCTGGCCCTGCATGTGAGCTGGTCCCTGCATTTGAGCTGGTGCCTGCATTTGATGAAATGATGCCTGCATATGAAGTGGTCCCTGTACATGTAATGGTGCTTGCATATCACTGCTTGACATAGAAGCAGGATACCTTTGAAAATGATAAGAGGGATTCATAACGGACTGCAGAGATGAAAGATAGGGTACTTGAGGTAACTGACCTGGCTGTAAGTTCTGTGATTTTTTTTGTCGGATGTTCTGAAAGAATTGAAGAGTCAGCAGTCTGAAACCTATTTTCTCGTCATCATTAAGTTGCTTGTAATCAGGAAGAATGGATATTAAAAATGATTTGTCTGGATCTTCTTCTGTCTGTTTGGAGCTTATCACAATATCCTTTATCACCCTTTTCCCAAAGTGATGGCCTTGCATGAGTGCATTGAATGAATAAATCAACATCAAACATCTTTGTAAAAACAAGTGGTTCAGCGGAGCGCCGGGAGCGGCGTAGCCGTCTGGTGTGACCACGTGCATAGAAATGAGTGTGTTTTCCCAAGGCTACAGGACGGATGTGGCGTTGTGGCGGTCTGGCACTGCCGCAACATGCTGCAGAGCAGTGCGGCGGAAACGGCAGCGCCGCACTAGTGTGACACCTCTCATTGGTTTGTGTGTAATATCACCATGTGTGACACCGCATGCGGTTTCGCCGTAGCGGCGACGCCGCATATTGTGACACCGGTCTTAGAGGGTTGATAACCCAGCTAAGAGTGAGCAAGACTAGATTCCAAATTTCGACCTACCAGTGACGGAAGTAAACCTGTAATAACTGTCAAACAACCTAAATTAACTTATGGGGAATTTAATGGGGAATCTGATAAATTAATGTTGAAGATATTTTTTTTATAACTTGGCTGTAGATCTAACCTTACATAAAGGGGAATTTCTTGATATTCCATACATCATTAACGAAATTATCAAGCAACTACTTAAGGCTCTTTCACCCAAGTTTGATCCGGATTTTAATGGTGTGTGGTATTATATAAATGACTGCAGAAATTAAATAACATTAATTAGAACAGGTTGCAAATTGTTAGTCATATAATTTTTACTAAGCTGTCTTTTTCAGTCAAAAAAAAAAAAGTACATAAAATAAATAGTAAATATCCTACCATCATAGATTTGTTTAAACAATTCACAAATATCATACACACCTTGATTCACACATCGAATCCTAAAAGTAATTTTAAAATTGGAAAAAAAATTGTAAAATCAAAGCTGTATCGCAAAGTTCCAGCAGGCCTCACTTTGAATCAGCAGTGGAAGGTCTTTGACTTTTCTGCCTCCTGTGTTATCTGTAAAATGTTATGGTGTAAATACTTCTCGCACTCTTAGGTGCTTATAGTATACAGGGAGGCGGAGATTTTATTTGTCTCTGCCAATTGCTAAAGAACTTATAGAGGGCATATGAACCTATCTTCTACCTTTTATGACAACCACTTTCTTAGGAGCGTCTGTGCAACAGTTTGGAGAGTGTCTGATGTCAGTGTTTATTCCAGGGGGCAAGCATCAGCCGATTGCTATGCTTACTGACCCTAATTTTGATACTGGATGCTGGATGTTGCTGTCAACATCACCATTCAAGAGAGCTACTCTATAACTGAGCCAGCTTTGGGTATGAATGCTGAAAGCAAACCAATTGAATATTTAATAGTAGCAGTAGAGATACTACAATTTATCCATGATCTTCACATCAACAAGTGCAAGTTATCTCTGCTCTGAAAATGCCTTGGGACCTTGTTCCTTTTGGAAATGTAATACATTTTATTTACCCAAAACAAGTGACGCCTATCAACTAACATGATCAAGTATCAAAATGTCTTAGACTAGAATACTGGGAGATCCTTTCTCATCAGATAGACATTCCCTCTATTAAGGTCGACTTTGTGCTCTTGCCTAAGAAATCTTATGATTCTCCATCAAAGTCCTGATTCCCTGATAGTTCTGCTGAACAAGGTCTCAAAAGCATTTCCAGTATACTCTTTAAGTTATCAAGAGGAGTCTGATCAATTATCTCAACACAACATTATCAGAATTTAAGAATTCAAAAAGAGATCTCCCTTAGAAGTCTGCCCTCATAGAGAAGGCCCTATCCACTCATAAAGTAGTTCTCTCTGTTTTTAACCAAGAGGTACAAAATTTGGAAACAGAAAGGATTGTTGACTGCTTGTCAAGAAGTCTTCCATAAACAGCTGGATGATAGAATTATTGAGAAAATAAATGTTGAAAAGTATGTTTGTATTCCACATAGGCCTGGTCCTAATGGGTGATGCCAATGCCACCACTAAGATTTGTCTTGTATTTAGCTGTTCTCTTAAAACCAGTAATGATCCTTCACCAAATGAAGCTACTTATGCGGACCATGTCTGATGATATGGTTATGCTTAATGATATCAAGCAAGCCTTCTTACAAATAATGTTAGCCAAAGAAGATAAAGATGGGATTTGTTTCTTCATGAAGGAAGGAGTTAAGGTGGAGTTTTGGCATTAATGATAGTCCACCCATTTTAAACCATATTATCATGCATCATACTAATCAGTTTGTTGATGATGAGCATTCATGAATACTTAAATAAAACTTATGTGGAGAACTTCTTCATCACTGGTAACTACTGAATTTCTCGAGAATGTATATTCAAAATTTGTCCACAGAATGAAACAAGGTGGATTTGTTCCTAAACAGGTGCAAACCTTCATTTTTTACATAAGGATTTACCTTGTGGATACGAGCTGGAATGGCTGTTTAACTTTCAGAAAAGGTCATTAACTACTGACGGTAGGGGGAAGCTCTGCCCAGTTGTCAGTCTGCAGTCCACTTTGCTTTCAGCCGCCAACGTATGAAGACATCTGTTGAGCTTCTCTTCCCAACTGCCCATTCACTTTCCTATGCTTTTTCTTTTTATTTTTTCTGAAATATATTTTATGATTGTTGATTTATTATGTAAATCCCTCAATCATTTAAGCCTTTCGTGGATTGGAAACTGCAAGTCCTTAGGTACTGCCCAGGAAACGACAGGCCATGTAAACTGATCCTCTCCTCTAATGAAGTTGATCCCCACATTTTGTATTTCATGTTGTAAACATGAATGTAACTAAAACAGTCCATGTTTAGAGTGCCAGGTCTGGCCTTCTGAACAGGGGTGAGGTTTGCTGAGAGGAGGAGGAGAGAGAAGGAAGTTTCTTCAGTCTCATTGGAGTGCAATACTCCACCAGTGGCACTGAAGATTCTCTGGTTCCACCTTACCTCCAGCCAAACTTCTGACTACTGTCACCACTCCCAAGGTAGGGGATTGGTTTTCCTTTCATCAACTCCTACTGCAACATTGGTAGAGAACTGCCTAGAGGGGGAAGAAGACCAGCCCGGTTTCTCTCCTGCAGTTTCTTCACTCGGAGAAGTTTTCCTTGGATGGACACTTGCTCACGGCGTAGGGGGCTGCCTCACCTAACCTGACTTTTGGTGAAGGTATTGTTTTTAGTGTTTAGAAGGTGAATAAAATTTAACATAAATTATATTGATTTTTTGAAAATGTTCATTAATTAATTTGATTTTTGTTGTTACTGGCCATCATTCACAGCTCTTGTTTTAATGATGGATCTTTCTTTACAGGAGTGTTGGCTTCAGTTTAGTGTAACTGAAGCAAATGTCTATATTGACGTTGTGAAAAACTAATTTCGAAAGGAAGAATTTTCACATGTGGGAGTGTTGTTAGAAAGTCTGCCCCTTGTGAGATGGGTTTGACTTTAGTTTAGTGTAACTGAAGGAATGTCCATATAGACACTGTGAAAAACCCAATTCCAAAAGAAAGAAGACTTTTCATAAGTATGTGGGGGTGTGAGTAGTAGAATGTGACTTTGTGAATTAACCAAATCGGAAAGGAAAGAAGACTTTTCATTTGTATGTTGGAGTGTGAGGAGGTAGTTAATATATATATAATATATATATATATATATATATATATATATATATATATATATATATATATATATATATATATATATATATATATATATATATATATATATATATATATATATATATATATATATATATATATATATATATATATATATATATATATATATATATATATTATATATATATATATATATATATATATATATATATATATATATATATATATATATATATATATATATATATATATATATATATATATATATATATATATATATATATATATATATATATATATATATATATATATATATATATATATATATATATATATATATATATATATATATATATATATATATATATATATATATATATATATATATATATATATATATATATATATACATATATATATATATATATATATATATATATATATATATATATATATATATATATATATATATATATATATATATATATATATATATATATATATATATATATATATATATATATATATATATATATATATATATATATATATATATATATATATATATATATATATATATATATATATATATATATATATATATATATATATATATATATATATATATATATATATATATATATATATATATATATATATATATATATATATATATATATATATATATATATATATATATATATATATATATATATATATATATATATATATATATATATATATATATATATATATATATATATATATATATATATATATATATATATATATATATATATATATATATATATATATATATATATTTATGATCCAGAGTTATTGTCCACAGGACTTAAGTAACAGTTCAGCCAGTTTTGCCGTTTTTGAGGGAGGAAAGTAGTATTGGTGAAGTAGTGGGTAAAGGTTGTTTGGGAAATGTCTGGTGGAGGTTGTAATGAAAGTAGTATAATCAAATAGGAAATTTTTGTTGAATTTTTTGTGAGGTAAGGTAATATAAAGAAAATGGAGGGATTATAGTGAGAGGCAGAGCAGCTAAGGGGGTCCCTAAGGAGGGCAGAAGCTGAAAATGAGCAGTAAGGTAGGAGAATGAAAACTTAAAGGAAATGAAGAAGGAAATAAAGGAATCAGTTAGAGAACATGCAAGGGCATCAGAGAGGAAGATGGAAGAAAATTAGAGCAGATAGAAAGGATGTTTAATGCAAGACTGGAATTAATAAGTGTGATGAAATGCAAGGTGTGGCAGGAATGGGAGATAGAATCAATCCCAGACCAGAAGGAGGATGAAGATAGCAAAACGATTGTAGGAAGGGATGATGGAAAAAAGGATAGGAAAAAGATTGTAGGAAAGGTTGAGCTTTTTAAAGATAGGAGAGAGAAGGATATGAAGAAAGCAAAGCAAAGTAAGGTCAAGGAAAGGACAAAGACAGTTTACAAGTTAAATGAGAGTAGGGACTCACTCTATACCCAGTTGAGTGAGGACTGCTGTGAATCAGGAGTGAAGAAACAGATAGAAAGTTCATGTGATGATGGAGTGCAAGAGGTACAAAGAAGCATAGTGCTAAGAGAAGTACCTAGGATTAGGAAATACTGCATTTTGAGCGAGAGAGATAACAGTGATCTTTTTAAGGATTATGAAAGATACTGCTTGGAAAATATAGCATTGGTTGCTAGGATTGAGCGAGTTCTTAGAGGGTAAGTTGTTGTACTTTTACCAGACAATTATGAGTGTAGGGAAACAGAGATATGAAGTTGTGAAAGAGAGGATGATTGATCAGATGAGAAGAGTGAAAGAGGCAATAAGGTAATAGAGGAAGAATGAATTTGAGGATGTACAGAGGGGAAAGAAAGAGAGTGTGTCAATGCATGCCCATCGGCTTGAAACACTGGCCAGGAAAATGTGTGGGGATGAAGACATAAACAATAATAAGATGTTGATGAAGAAATTTTTGGCTACTGTTCCTGATCATGTAGCAAGGAGAGCAGTGTAAGGATCCAGGAACAGTGACACTGGCCTACCAGCCTGCTCACCTGGGCAAGACAAGAGGAGGTCCCCACCCAGTCTTCATGTCTCTTAGAGGCTTCAGCTTATAGGAAGACTGTATCACATGTATAGGACAGCAGATGTCGTAACCTGCCAGGAGTTTGGCCTCCGGCAGGCTGGGCAAGGGTGTCAGGGATCTCTTACCTGTCCCCTCCACCTCTTTAGGGTTTTCCAAGAGCCAGGAGCCAGACAGGTCTAGAGTTTGGGACCAGGACCACTCGCTTTCCCATCCCAGCCTGACCACAGAAGCATACATTCCAAGTTCGGTCCTTGGTCTGGACTGGCCATATTCTTGAGAGGTTGAGAGATCACTAGGGAGCTCCAGCAAGCATCCCTCTCCTGCAAAGGGAATGACTCGGGAGGACCATGACCTGGAAGGACTCGAGGGTCCTATGCCCCAGGACTCTAACATCCCTGAGTTACAGAGGAACTTTACGAGATTGTCTGTCTATAAGGCAGTAAAACAATCTCGAATAAGGGACCTTTTGGGGACCGCAGAAGGAACATAGGGTCTTGAATGGCTTGCTTTGGTGTAGATTTGCCGAGGGGGTTTTGGATCAGGTGAATTCTCTTGTGTCTTGGCAGGAGAATTCTTCGGTCTAGCTGATCTTACAATATACATCCTCAGCCTCTCACTCACCAGAGGAAATACTGTGTACCCTCAGAGAGGCCTTTGCCGACTAAACAGGTTGACCTGGACCTGTCTCGATTGTGTACGGGTCTGTCACTGGACCACCTTCACATGGAAGGAGTTTCTTTCTTGTAGTTGGAGGCTGTGGCAATGGAATCCGCTGCCATGGCAGTGTTTCTGATAGTCTCCTGGATTGATTTTTGGTCTCTAGCTGTGGTCAAGATCACACCTCCCTCTTCGGGTTCCCGTACTCCCAAAGAGGAGGCTGCATTTAGAAGACTGATGTTGTCTGGAGGTAGGTCCATCACCTATCTAGCCCACCAGACAACTAACCTAAGGGCAAACCTGGTACTCAAGAGAAGAGACACTGTGTTGTCTCAAGTTACCAGGTTTGTCAGTTCAGAGTCGGTACTGGCAATCAGGAACAGACTGGTACTGGGTTCCACTTCCCTTTTCCCTAGAGGAGAGAGCAGACAGACTTCGAGTTGAAAATGCTAGTTCACCAGGCAGTGGCCAAGACCTCCAGGTCTTTGGGTCTGGCTGGACCTTCCTCTTCGATTCTCAGGAAGTCCCAGGTTTCTTTGGCCCCTTGTAGGAACACCTAGTCTTCTGCCCTTGCTGTGAAAGGAGTTCAGGCCCCTTCCTGTTTCAGGAAAGGGGTAAGGGTAAGAAGGGCGAAGGATACTAGGGGCAGCATTCCTCACCGTTTGCTGCCGATGGTTGGAAGGGGATTTCCTATTGAGCCATTGGGCAACATGGCAGCAATACAGAGTGGAGACCTGGGTAGTGGATGTCCTTTGGGTAGGATATCTAGTACCTTTTGAGTCTCTGTCATCCCTCATTAACAATGTGGTCTGAATGACCTTGCCCTGTAGGAAGAGGTGAAGGCAATGTTGAAGAAAGGTATGGTGGAAATCATGAATGATCTATCTCCTAGGTTTTACAGCCATCTGGTTCTCATAGAGAAGGTGATAGGTGGTTGGAGACCGGTCATCAACCTCTCTTCTCTGAACTGGTTCATTCGCCAGATTCAGTTCAAGATGAAACAGTGTGGTCAGTGCTTGATTCCATCAGAGAGGGCGACTTCATGGTTTTGGTGAATCTGAATGATGCATATTTTCAAACACCCATCCATCAGTCTTCCCGCAAGTACCTCCACTTTACCCCTTGGGAGATGATGTTCTGGTTCAGGGTACTTTATTTCAGTCTCTCAACTGCTCCTCATGTGTTCACTCTGGTGTTCACCCTTGCCTCAGCTTGGGCCCATTCAAAATTGATACATCTTCTAAGGTATCTGGACTATTGGCTAGTCCTGGTGGGCTCTTTATCACAGTTGCTTCAGGACAGAGATCTACTTCTAAATTTTTGTCATGACTTGTGAGTGGTGATCGATTTCGATAAGTTCGATCTCACACCCAAGCAGAGAGTAAAGTATCTGGCATGCTGATAGATGCGGCAGCAGTGGGTCTTTCCTTCAGACTTGCATATCAGCAGGTTCAGAGAAGCAGAGCAAAAGTTCCTGTCATGCCAGGAACAACTTACTTGGAAGTGGCAAGTCATTCTTGGTCACCTGTTGTCTTTGGAGACACTGATCCCTCATGAACAGCTTCACCTTTTGGTCTCCAGCAAGGGATCCTCCGTCCTTCTCGATTCTTCTCTCGGAGGAAGTAAGGAAGGGCTTAGCCTGGTGGCAAGACAACAAGAACCTCTTAATAGGAGTGCCATTAGGCACTCACCCTCCTAAGATGCTTCTGTTTTCTGATGTATTGAGCAAGGGAGGAGGCGCACACCTGCAGAACAACAGACACCCCCACATCAATTGCCTCGAACTCAAGGGGGACTTTTTGGCATTTCAGGAGTTTCATGATCGAGTGGTGGGGCACTCAGTGTTGTTGATGAGCAACAACATCATGGTAATCAGCAAGCAAGGAGGGATAGTATTCTTCCCAGCTTCATGTGTTGGCAGTGCAGGTGCATGAGTTGGCAGTAGCACACTCAGTTGAGGTATCAGCCAGGAACATTCTGGTGACATGGAACGTAGTGGCAGACAAGCTCATTTACCAGGGTCAGGTGATAGGGACAAAGTGGTCCCTACACAAAGACATAGTGGAAAGGTTGTTCGACCTTTGGGACCTCCCAGTGCTAGATCTGTTTGCAACCTGCAACAACAGGAAGTTGTCAGTGTTTTGCTCAATTGTACCAGACCAATGGGCAGCAATGGAGGATGCCTTCCAACAACCATGAGACAATCTAGAGGACTAGGCCTTCCCTTCATTTTATGTGATTCGTCACGTGATCAACAGGGTCATGATCACCCGAATCTCAGGATGACCCTGGTGGGAAATCAGTAGTGATCAACTGTCCCCTATCCATAGTATTAGTGCCTGTTTTAACTCGAAAATGACAGGAAGAACGAAAAATTTCTCTGAGATTCAGTAATTAAAAATTCAGTGCCATGGCTTATGAAATGAATTTTATTAAACGGTACCTTCTCATCTATTCTATCAGGTCACATATGAACGATGAAGCCCCTCTTTAAGCGTTGTTCTTGTAGATAAATAAATGTAAAAACAGCATCAAACATAAATGAATAAAGAGCAATAAATCTACGCTATGCTAACCACATTCTAGTAAAAAAATAACGAGGAATATACGACAACACAAATATAATGGAAATAGCACTAATGGACAAACGAGTCAAATCCAACCAATGGTTTCACTTAAATAACATATTTTCCCTCCATTTAAGGGCATTAAAAGCTTAGATCCCTACTTCATTCATCTTATGAAAAGGCGCAAGGCTCGTAAGTATCTGAAAGCTGATTGCGGCATTTTTTGAGGCTTTATATTCTAAGTGAGAAACACGATGAAATTCATGTAAAATATGTGAGGGATTGATGGTCGTTTAGGAGTTTGGGAGTCCAGGTCGCTGGGACCATAAAAATGGAAGGCATGCTGGAGTGGTTGAATGCTAATGGAGAGAATCTAAAAATAGATAAGTAGATAAATAAAGAGAAAAGGAGAGGGTCCGGGGTGGAACGTTGTAAATATATCATTGTCATGCATTAAGCAGAATATTCCAGTGCTTACATGAGAAAAGGAATTTTTTTTTTTACGATTTTTTTTTTTTTTTTTTAGCCCACCAACTTTTTCCCCATGGAAGGGCTTGGCTCCAGAAAGTGCAGCCTTTCTGATTTTTAGGAAATATTGTAACAGCATGGCTGCCAATTTTCCACCGTTCATTGCATGCTTAAGGGCTGATGAAAGACGTCGGTGGACATTTCCTTGTGCTCACCCATCCAAGTACGGACCGGACTCATCGTTATTTACCTCGCTAAATGGATGAACTGTGTATTGCACATACTACTGCCATAGGGAAAATGCCCCAAAAAATGATTTTCCAGAAGAAAAGGTGAACTGAAGCAGAAATTTCATTTAAACTTTACAGCAAAAACTAAACCTTCCATAGAGGTTACGAAGGTTGGATTCTAAATAACTTCTACTTCTGCGTCTTTAAGCAAGACAGACAGTTTTATATATTAAAAAAAAGTTTTGTACTTATCGAGACAAGCAAAAACCATCACTGATACAAGCTCTGTTCACTTTTTTTCAATAAGATTCTCCAAGAAATGGTTAATTTATCCTTTCCACTTTGCAATGCATCTCTTATTCAATGAAATTTGTAAGCATTTGCTTTTTTGCTTCTTCACACCAGTTAAAAGAAGCGGACTTGAGTTACGAATCAAAGTCAAGATCTTTGACGTAGGAAGATAACCAAGAACCACTTGAACTAAGTCTCCTGAAAGTAGTAAGTTTAACTAAAAAACTGAATAAACATACATATAAGGAATAAATATTTGCTTCAACAGCAGACGTGAAAAAGTCAGCTGAATTTCACAACTGAATGGTCACCTCGAAAAACTAGAACATTACTCGAAATGTTATATCGGCCATTTCTCGGAACGCCTCGTTGGACATAATGGAAAAATTAGGAAGAATTTCCCGGCAGGTTTCAGGTCGGAGAAAAAAGCATTTGTTAACTTTTCCATTGTTTAACTGGCCATCTCATATTAATCAGTCAACTGTATAATGTCATTAATTGAACGTGAATGAAGTATATAGCCTCAAATATGTGTACAGGGAGAATAATTATTCAAATAACGACGCACTGCATTTAGTACGTTTTTTCCTTCCTAATCATTGGCTCTTGTTTGAATTCCCATCAGATACATTTTTCCTATTCATCTCATCAGTTGATTAGGTTAATTGTCGCACTCGCTAATATGACTGGTGATTCGTATATGAATTAGCAGCGGAATTAAGAGAAAAAACATCTAGGGACGGGATAATGATTACTTAAACCATGGTAATGTATTGTGGTACACCTAATTGACGTATGATTACTTGATAAATTATAGGAATAGGAATAAATTAAAGGAACAGAAACAACTGAAAATAAACAGCAAATTTGTGAGAAAAATTGTAAGTGAAAGTTTTATGAATGTAGGCAAAAGGAAGCTGAACTTTGTATCTCATTCCTGGTACATACCAGGTCTACTTATCATTACTAATACTGCGCATTACTTCCTGACAACTCAAAAACTAGCAAAGTTAAGTTCTCTACGTTGTCTGTTTTCTACCTGGATTGGGGAAATGAAACATTTGTGGAAGCTCGTGACACAATCATTTAAGATGACAAAAAGAAATCCAGGGTAACAGTGTGGAACTTAGAGAACTAAACAACTGCAAATAAATAAGAATAGATTCATAGTTTTATTCTTTAATTCTAAAGAATAAAGAAATATCAACAAACACTTTTTCTGCTTCTCTGGTGCAAAGTAAAGAGCAGTGATTAAATTACAGATTCCACGGAAATATGTCTAAGACTTTAACAGGTGAACTCACAAAAAATCTTGTGTAATCTACTATTAAAATTATTATTTTTTTTTTTTTTGCTCTCTATCCATCTGTCTGTTTATATCGCGTCATTTGTTTCGTGTTTACTTTTATTTTCAGTATTATTCTTCATCCACATCTCCATGCAGTTGAGCACTCTGATGGATGATTAATAAAAACTTTTTTATGTGCATTTTCACACTATTCATCGTCATTTTTTTTCACCCTTCTCTATCCTGCACTTTCTTTGTCTTCTTCCAACAGACCCACTTGATAAGAACGCATATTGAATCTAGATTTACGATGCCATGACTTTTCCAAGGAGACGTCCTGCATATTGTTCTCATTCTTGCTTCGTCGTCTGTTTTTGCACGTTTGTATAAAGGGCGGAGTGAATTTCGATAAGATATTTCTTATTCGTTCACACTTATAAAGTTCGTCATGAATTTTTGCCTTATTTCACCTTGAATCGATTTCATGCCTGGGAATAGCGACATTCCCTAAGGTTACATTTGCGGAGATATTTCTGTGCTCTTATCAATGGTCACAACGAATGCCCTGCACGTGGAGAAAAGTTGCCATTGCTTACGGAATGCACAAAAGAACAATGAATGGATCATTTATGCATTGATTTTTCGTGATACTTTGACTACATCATAAATATCCTTTCGTTC
>NC_089782.1:60364521-60372021 GCF_040412425.1 Macrobrachium rosenbergii | reverse complement strand
AGAAACACGAAACAATTACATGATGTCATTAAAGCATTTTGGGTACGAGATACAAAAGTTCTAGAAGCAGGGAAGTGGCGTCATTAAAGCATTTTGGGTGCGAGATACAAAGGAGAAGCTTCTAGAAGGAAAATGACGTCATCCCAGCAAAACGTTTTGAACGCAATCTTACAAAACATGGCGTAACTGATCAAGACACGTATTCTTTCTCTCAAAGTGGCATACGTGACTCGAACAACGCATGTAACAACATGAAATCATCGTCTTGAGCTCGTACGGTATGAATCCGTATTTGTTTTCGAAACCTGTCATCACTAACCCAAAACAAAGCGCTTCTTCTTATCTCAACTGATGACAATTGAAATGAAACAAGCCCTGGTGGACACACACACGTGTTCACATACTACACTTTTATCAAGAAAGATATTCGTTCTAAATTATGTTACTATTAAAACTCTATTATCAATTCTAAATTATGCTATCAAGTTATTCAATCATTAGTTCTTTTGAGATCTGATGCCAAACTTAATATGATACTTCAACAACCATCACCATTACACATAACACATGAAAAAGTAAATATGTCAAAATTATAGGAGGATATACGTATTACAAGGCAACATCGTGAAAAAAAAAAAAAAAAAAATATATATATATATATATATATATATATATATATATATATATATATATATATATATATATATATATATATATATATATATATATATATATATATATATATATATATATATATATATATATATATATATATATATATATATATATATATATATATATATATATATATATATATATATATATATATATATATATATATATATATATATATATATATATATATATATATATATATATATATATATATATATATATATATATATATATATATATATATATATACATACATATATATGAGTATGAACATAACAGAACGACTTTTGGTATGTACTGTAGTTATCAGTGATGTAAGAAGAACTGTTAACAACTTTAATAATTTAACAAATATATATGCAAATAGATACACAAACTTTAAGCCACAAACGTCGTATTATATCCACTTCACTCTTCTTCACAAATATTGTAGTGAAGGCGTAAGTAAGATTCAGCATCTACAAACTTTGCTAATTTATTCAAACAACAAACAGACAGGTCAATAACTCTTGTGAGCGGAAATGCAGCGATTGACACTAGGTGAACAAAAACAGAGGTCACCACACAATCATTTGTGTTTGTTGACAGGCAAATATATACATATAAATTTATATGCAAGGCATGACTGAAGCTATGGTACATATGGCTGAAATGCTGATATTGTGGTGTGTACGGTAATAAAGATACATTTCACATGACAATAATGTGGATGGAGATATATGTATGAAAGATGCGTGATGTATGCTGTTTCTTGTGTCCGTGTGTTTCATGCACAGAGATGTTGTTATGAGAGGATTAGTGAGCCAGGTGAGATGACGGTGTGTGGGGTCCACGTGGGACACTACAGGACTTCCCCCCTTGAAGAGGCCTACAGTTGGTGGCCGATGCCTGGGATGTACACTGGCTTTAGGAGGTCGATGGAGACCCACGTCGTTCTGCTGTCCACTGTTATCTGCTTGATACTGTATAGTCCTGAGTAGGCTGGGGAGAGGGGGGACTCTGTTTGTGTTTACCCGGATGAATGCATATCTTGCATTCTGCAGCTCACTGGGGATGTACACTTTTCTGGTTATGTGGTAGGTTGTTTTGGCTGGCATTAGACTTTTCGGGTGCTGGATGGAGATGTTGGTCTCAATTGATCTAGAAAGACATCTGCTGGAAATGTTAGTGCTTGGCTGTATAGGACTTCTGCTGGAGATGCATTAAATGCTGCATGTGGTGTTGTTCTTACGGCCAATAAGACCCACGGTAACTCCTTTCATTAGTTCCCGCCTTGACATCTGGCGGTGAGTGATGCTTTCAACGACCTGTGTAGCCTTTTGATAATGACGTTAACTCCTGGATTGTAGGGTGTCATGTGTGTTATCTTTGTCCCCAAACTGTCTGCGAGGGCGTTCCACAGGACAGACGTGAAGTTGGCTCCCCTGTTGCTAGTGATGATCTGTGGGACTCCATGTCTGCTGACCGATCCAATGAGGGCTTTCATGCAACTTTCTGCCGTTTGTTACCATATCTGTATTGCTTTGGGCCACCTGGTATTTATTTCGATGAAGGTGAACAGGTATCTGTACCCCTCGGAAGCGGGTAGGGGTCCCACTATGTCGACATGGATGTGGGTGAGTTGGCAGTATGTTATGTGGAACTCTCCTATCCCTCTCTATACGTGTCTTGTGACTTTTGACGTGTGACACGGGATGCATTCGCTTAGCTAGTTTTTTATGTCCTTTACCATTCCCCACTAGATGTACTGCTCTGCTATGATTCAGGTGGTTGACTGGCCTGATGGTTGGGACAGGTTCTGGGTGAGTGTGAAGGCTTTTCTTCTGAGGCCTTCTGGCAAGTAGGGCCATGGTGTCCAGTACTCATTTCGCAGGTGATGGTTGTCTCTCCACTGTTGATTGACAGGTCAATCCATGTAAAGGTAGGGTTTTCCCGCCACAGTCACTGTAGGTCCATGTCACCTCTTTGTGCTTCTGCTATTTTGGGATAGACTATCCTGAGCTGGATGGTGTTAATTCAGTTTCTTGATAGTGTGTCTGCCACAGTCTTTGCTGAACTCTTCAAGTATTTGATGGTGCAGGAGCGTCCATCTATTGCTGACAGGTGCCGCTGTTGCTGTGCTGACCATGTGTCTGCTGATTTTGTGAAGGCATGCACCAAGGTTTGATGGTCTGTTTGCACGACGAACTGTTGTCCCTTGAGCATGTAGCGGGAGTGACGGACAGCTTTGCAGACTGCTGAAGAATGCCAGCAAATGATGACCATCATCTGTGTCCTGCTCTAGCATAGCACCCACCACAGTGTTACTTGTGTCTGATGTCAACATGAGGGTGGAGGGTGGAGGAAAAATTAATGTGGGTGCAGAGGTTAATGCTTGTTTTGCTAAAAGAAATGCATTATCTTGATTTTCTGACCAATTTAACTTTTTCTGTTGTCCTTGTAGGCATTGATATATCAGGCTCATAATTTTAGCAATGTTAGGGATGAATCTATGGTAATAGTTGATTAGTCCTGAAAATTCTTGTACTGCTTTAATTGTTGTTGGTTTTGGGAAGTCGGTGAATGCTTTTACTTTTTCTGGTAGGGGTTTAATGCCCTTTGGGATTACTTGATGTCTCAGGAATTCCACTGTTTTCTTTGCTCATTTGCATTTAACTTCCATTACTATTAATCCATTTTCTTTGAGTATTTGCCGTACTTTTTTGACGTCTTTAAGATGCTGCTTGAGGCTGGGGCTAAATACGAGGATATCATCAATGCAGACCATGCAGAATGGAAGATTGCCAAGCAGTTCATCTGTGAGCCTTTGTAAGGTTTCCCTTGCATTGTAAAGGCCAAAACAGATGTAATTGAATGTTTAGGTGTCAAAGGGGTGATGGTCATGGTCTTCTTTATATCTTCCTCTACTACTGGAACTTAGAAGTATCCTTTCAACAGGTCTATTTTGGTGAAGATCTTTACTCCATTCATCTGGTTGGTTATGTCTGCTATGTTCGGCAATGAGTATCTATCTGGCTTCGTTTTGATGTTTAGTCGCTGGTAGTCTCCATGTTCCATTGGGTTTTCCGTGTGGGGGAGGGGGAGGGGGGATGCCCATAGGCTGGGGACTTTTTGGCATTGTCCTAGATTCTTCATTTCCTTGAACACTTCTTTGGTGTAGGCATCCTTCTCGGGGTATAAACATCTGAAATGCAAGTGGATAAAGGGGCCTTCATTTTCTATATGGTGCTGGATGTTGTGTTTTGCTGGTTTGGTTAAGTCATGCTGCAGGTCGTCTTTGAAGACCTCTCAGTGGTCTTGTAGAAGTTATTGCATATCTGGTGGTGGGGCGGCAGCTGCGGTGGGGCATATTTGTTGTCTCTTCTGCTGCGGTAACAGTGTGGTGGTAGATTTCTGCATGGTTGTTGACGAGATGATGTTGAGTTGTTTTTGGGGTCAGTTGTTTTGATGCTACATCCACTAGCAGGTTGTGTGCTGTTAGGAAGTCTGCTCCTGACAGTTATTGCCACATCCACTGTGATGAAGGTCCATTTGTAGTCTTTGCCATTGAATGACATGTTCATATCCCACCTCCCGTACATCTTGAGTGGTCCTCCACTGGCGGTGGATACATGGAAGTTAATAGATGGAGTGGGGTTGCACCGTTCATTCAGACTGGCTGGCACAAATGACCTGAATGTTCCATTGTCAACAAGGAATTTTGTGTCTGACCTTTCATCCCTGGTGAAGAAGCATGTGCAGCCTCTATGTTCGTACCTGGAAAAAAGAGAGTGGTGGGCAGTTGCATTTCCTCTTTTATGAGGCTACCAGTCTGCTCACCGCTGATGTTTAGTTGGGTGTGACCCTCTTGCATGTTTTTTGAAAACAGGCAGCCTTTGTCACATTTGTGGGCTTTCTTCCTGAATCTCCAGTGGAAGTAGCACATCCCTTTTGGTGGTTCATCTTTCTTTTGTCTTCATGGTGCTGCTGCTGTTGGTGGCTGTGTGGGCTCCGCCATCTTGTGGGCTATGTGCACCGCATCGACCAACTTCAGGAATTCTTCGATTGGACATAGCCTCCACTGTTTGGCAGGGTAATCTTGTGAGGAGTACCTGTCTCGCAAGGTCTAGGGATAACTCAGGTTGGCTGTCTGTGGTTGATAGCATGATCAGCTGCCGCAATTATTTGTAGATGTGCGATGGTCGCTCATATCTTATGTATATATATATATATATATATATATATATATATATATATATATATATATATATATATATATATATATATATATATATATATATATATATATATATATATATATATATATGTATAATGTTATATATATATATATATATATATATATATATATATATATATATATATATATATATATATATATATATATATATATATATATATATATATGTATAATGTATATATATATATATATATATATATATATATATATATATATATATATATATATATATATATATATATATATATATATATATATATATATATATATATATATATATATATATATATATATATATATATATATATATATATATATATATATATATATATATATATATATATATATATATATATATATATATATATATATATATATATATATATATATATATATATATATATATATATATATATATAGATATATATATATATATATATATATATATATATATATATATATATATATATATATATATATATATATATATATATATATATATATATATATATATATATATATATATATATATATATATATATATATATATATATAGATATATATATATATATATATATATATATATATATATATATATATATATATATATATATATATATATATATATATATATATATATATATATATATATACATATATATATATATATATATATATATATATATATATATATATATATATATATATATATATATATATATATATATATATATATATATATATATATATATATATATATATATATATATATATATATATATATATATATATATATATATATATATATATATATATATATATATATATATATATATATATATATATATATATATATATATATATATATATATATACATATATATATATATATATATATATATATATATATATATATATATATATATATATATATATATATATATATATATATATATATATATATATATATATATATATATATATATATATATATATATATATATATATATATATATATATATATATATATATATATATATATATATAGATATATATATATATATATATATATATATAGATATATATATATATATATATATATATATATATATATATATATATATATATATATATATATATATATATATATATATATATATATATATATATATATATAAGCTAATCAACCCGGCACTATCAGGGAAAACTCTGAATGACAACCGGAAAACTCTCTCTCTCTCTCTCCTCCCTAAGACCCCCGCTACTCTCTCTCTCTTACTCTCTCTCCCTTTTCTGTTAAGATAGCTGCTTCAGTTACATTACCCAGCAATTTTGATATTTTATATTTCACCCATTCTCACATCCCATTCCTATCTGGGCTGAACTTAGACTTAAAAGGCATTGGGAGTGTCATTCTTCATCTCAACAACCTCGAAAACTATGGATTAGACGTTAATATCTGTCATTTTTTTATCATTTTATTTTTAACCCCTTCTCACGCCCCTTCCATCCTAGGGCTGAATTTGGACTTAAAGGATATGGGGAGTGTCACTATTCATTCAGCGACCTTGAAAACTACTGATTAGACTATAATATCTGTCGTTTTTGGTTATTTTTACATATTACCCCGATCCCAGCCCCACCTCCTTTGGTGCTAGTGATGTCTTAACCCTCCCACAGTATTCTCTTCTAGATAGTAAGTCATATGTATACTGATACATTCGTAAAGTTTATTCAATTACTAAGTCTACAGGCAGAACCAGCCCTGTTTCAGGGAAGCCCTTCCCAACCCCACCCCCTTTGGTGCACTTTGGTGCTAATGATGTTTTACCATCACAGTATTCATTTCAATATTGTAAGTCATATGTATACCAAGTTTGGTTTAAATTGCTCAATGCACTTCAGAGTTATGCCTGAACATACTCACACACACATACATATGTGCACTTGTGTATGTAGGAGTTTATGTATATGCTCACAACATATGAACTCTTGCGATTATTAGAAACCTTTCTGGTGGATTGAATGTGATCAGGACGTCTTATAATTCTGCACTTCTCATACAGTTACCTCTGGATTTCGGGGTGGGTCTTTCCATCTCTGTTTTCGATAGAAGCTTCTAGAAAATTTATCCAGTTATAAATCCGGATTATGGGCGTGCCTGGAGGAGGCATTCATTTGTTCGTGCGTACCTAGTGAAGAGTTTTGTAGGGCAAGTCTTAAGAGTTTTGAAAATATATTACATTGCTGTGTGAGAAGCGATGGTAGACGAACAATGAAATTCAAGGCACTGATTCCTTGTTGAAAGGGTGAGTGTTGAACACAGAAAATGACTAACTTTTCTAAGTGTAATTTCTAATGTTAACCCCTGGTGTTGATGTCTTTATGTCTTTTCAATATGTTCTCAGAAGCTAGGTATAGCTAGAGGAAACCAGGTCTAGCTAGATTTTAATCTACAGTGTACACGTACCTTTAGAGTATTAGGTATTGAAAAACTACACTATAACCATGTCTTTCCTTTTTGGGATTATTTGAGACTTTTTCAGGTCATAAATATATTGAAGGGGTAGGGAATTAAAATTAGTGGT
>NC_089782.1:60357021-60359521 GCF_040412425.1 Macrobrachium rosenbergii | reverse complement strand
CGAATTATCCCTTCTGAGTGAATAAGATAGAAATCATCAACACACAATCACGTGTGGAACAGAAATAAATTTCTGACTCACGTCGGGATCGAACCCAGGTCTCTCAGGTGGAAAGCAATGGGCGTTATCCACTGAGCCATACAAGTCTAAAAGAAGTTGGAACCTGAGAGCAACTGCACCCAAGGAATTACCTGGGCAAGCTAACTGCTTGCATGCCAGCAAGTTTTCCCCAACTTCCCGACTCAGCAATGACCCAATAGACAACATTTAATTCGAATTATCCCTTCTGAGTGAATAAGATAGAAATCATCAACACACAATCACGTGTGGAACAGAAATAAATTTCTGACTCACGTCGGGATCGAACCCAGGTCTCTCAGGTGGAAAGCAAGGGCGTTATCCACTGAGCCATACAAGTCTAAAAGAAGTTGGAACCTGAGAGCAACTGCACCCAAGGAATTACCTGGGCAAGCTAACTGCTTGCATACCAGCGAGTTTTCCCCAACTTCCCGACTCAGCAATGACCCAATAGACAACATTTCATTCGAATTATCCCTTCTGAGTGAATAAGATAGAAATCATCAACACACAATCACGTGTGGAACAGAAATAAATTTCTGACTCACGTCGGGATCGAACCCAGGTCTCTCAGGTGGAAAGCAAGGGCGTTATCCACTGAGCCATACAAGTCTAAAAGAAGTTGGAACCTGAGAGCAACTGCACCCAAGGAATTACCTGGGCAAGCTAACTGCTTGCATACCAGCGAGTTTTCCCTAACTTCCCGACTCAGCAATGACCCAATAGACAACATTTCATTCGAATTATCCCTTCTGAGTGAATAAGATAGAAATCATCAACACACAATCACGTGTGGAACAGAAATAAATTTCTGACTCACATCGGGATCGAACCCAGGTCTCTCAGGTGGAAAGCAAGGGCGTTATCCACTGAGCCATACAAGTCTAAAAGAAGTTGGAACCTGAGAGCAACTGCAAAAAGGAATTACCTGGGCAAGCTAACTGCTTGCATACCAGTGAGAGTTTTCCCCAACTTCCCGACTCAGCAATGACCCAATAGACAACATTTCATTCAATTATCCCTTCTGAGTGAATAAGATAGAAATCATCAACACACAATCACGTGTGGAACAGAAATAAATTTCTGACTCACGTCGGGATCAAACCAGGTCTCTCAGGTGGAAAGCAAGGGCGTTATCCACTGAGGCCATACAAGTCTAAAAGAAGTTGGAACCTGAGAGCAACTGCACCCAAAGGAATTACCTGGGCAAGCTAACTGCTTGCATACCAGCGAGTTTTCCCCAACTTCCCGACTCAGCAATGACCCAATAGACAACATTTCATTTGAATTATCCCTTCTGAGTGAATAAGAGAAATCATCAATACACAATCACGTGTGGAACAGAAATAAATTTCTGACTCGTCGGGATCGAACCCAGGTCTCTCAGGTGGAAAGCAAGGCGTTATCCACTGAGCCATACAAGTCTAAAAGAAGTTGGAACCTGAGAGCAACTGCACCCAAGGAATTACCTGGGCAAGCTAACTGCTTGCATACCAGCGAGTTTTCCCCAACTTCCCGACTCAGCAATGACCCAATAGACAACATTTCATTGAATTATCCCTTCTGAGTGAATAAGATAGAAATCATCAACACACAATCACGTGTGGAACAGAAATAAATTTCTGACTCACGTCGGATCGAACCAGGTCTCAGGTGGAAAGCAAGGGCGTTATCCACTGAGCCATACAAGTCTAAAAGATAATTCCTGGGTGCAGTTGCTCTCAGGTTCCAACTTCTTTTTAGACTTTGTATGGCTCATTGGATAACGCCCTTGCTTTCCACCTGAGAGACCTGGGTTCGATCCCGACGTGAGTCAGAAATTTATTTCTGTTCCACACGTGATTGTGTGTTGATGATTTCATCTTATTCACCAGAAGGGATAATTCGAATGAAATGTTGTCTATTGGGTCATTGCTGAGTCGGGAAGTTGGGGAAAACTCGCTGGTATGCAAGCAGTTAGCTTGCCCAGGTAATTCTTTGTGCAGTTGCTCAGGTTCCAACTTTTAGATTCTGTATGGCTCAGTGGATAACGCCCTTGCTTTCCACCTGAGAGACCTGGGTTCGATCCCGACGTGAGTCAGAAATTTATTTCTGTTCCACACGTGATTGTGTGTTGATGATTTCTATCTTATTCACTCAGAAGGGATAATTCGAATGAAATGTTGTCTATTGGGTCATTGCTGAGTTGGGAAGTTGGGGAAAACTGCTGGTATGCAAGCAGTTAGCTTGCCCAGGTAATTCCTTGGGTGCAGTTGCTCAGGTTCCAACTTTAGATTTGTATGGCTCAGTGGATAACGCCCTTGCTTTCCACCTGAGAGACCTGTCTCGATCCCGACGTGAGTCAGAAATTTATTTCTGTTCCACACGTGATTGTGTGTTGATGATTTCAATCTTATTCACTCAGAAGGATAATTCGAATGAA
>NC_089782.1:60329521-60352021 GCF_040412425.1 Macrobrachium rosenbergii | reverse complement strand
TACAAAATAAATGCATATATATTCAATACAAAGCTGCTTCCTCGAATAACATATTTTAATCAGAGACCCAGTAGTCATCAACCTTCCTCTCAGTAGCATATATATATATATATATATATATATATATATATATATATATATATATATATATATATATATATATATATATATATATATATATATATATATATAGTAGTGTGTGTGTGTGTGTGTGCTTGTGCATGTATGTTATATATGTATAAGCTATGATAGCGAGGACAAGTCTAGTCCAGCACTAATAAAATGCACTAGAATGATTATATCCTTCACGGCAGTCCGGTTCAGGTCAATCTTCCATTAACCCTTCATACATGAGTTAAAATTCCCACCACGGGAGGTAACGGTTATTCATTTGCTTTCCGTCTAGATAAAGGCTTCCGACGATCAATGTATATATATATATATATATATATATATATATATATATATATATATATATATATATATATATATATATATATATATATATATATATATATATATACATATACATATGGTACTGATAATATAACAGATAAACTGATTTCTGAGTAGAATATCTACAAGTGCTGTTGTATATATTCACAGTTTGATTCTATATACACATCAATCTTATGAAGTAGTAAAGATGTTAACAAGAAATTTCAATATTAATTACCTAAACATATCCAAACTCTCTTATCAGTAATCATTCTGTGACCTGTGATTGTTAAATTTACTAACCAGTGACACAGTGCTTAACTGACATGTAATTGTTTTCTTGATAACTAATTAGTCTCTGATGTATCACCATCTATTAATTCATTCATTCATATATAAAACAAATAGTGTGAAATCTTTTCAGTTAACTTTGTGCAGTTTAAACATCACGTGCATACTGACCGAGAATTACAAATAGGGTGTTAATGTAACGGAACATCAAGCGATTATCATGTTTTCCAACCCAGTGCATAACTAGAAACGTTCAAAATGCAGAAAGCCCAAACATGAACTTGAATGGATACGGATGTACAATCACTCAACATACTTCAAAACTTTTCGGACAACAGCTTATGATAGCGACATCTGGTGCTATTTGGCAACTCAGTACCTGCAGTTTCCCTTAAACAGAGCTTTTTCTGATAATGTTGACTGTTGTCATACTTTACTTGATTAAAGGATGTTACTATAATACTGTACTTCAGAGATCATCGCTGTTCTTATGTTTTAATATTTTCATCTCCAAATGCCATCACTATCGTTGTTTTATCTCCTTCATATGTGTGAACTTTGTAGACAAAGGCCTACGACCATTGTAAGTTGAACTATCAGCCTTATTAACATCAACAAATACGACTTTTGTAAAGATTTTCTTGCACATTATTATTAATAAAATTTTTTAACGACTAATCCTATGTGCATTGTGAATTAGTGAAACTTAATATAAAATATACTGAACTAGACTAATGGATTTCACATCTATTTTTTTAATACATGGAAATAATCGTATTTATATATATATATATATATATATATATATATATATATATTATATATATATATATATATATATATATATATATATATATATATATATATATATATATATATATATATATATATATATATATATATATATATATATATATATATATATATATATATATATATATATATATATATATATATATATATATATATATATATATATGCCGTTATCATGTATAATTTATCATATTATGTCATTGTTACTTAGGCTTATCATTATATATGATATCATAGAAGTTAACTGAATCATATAACGCTTATCATTTTGATTTTTGTATATATAACGCCTATTTTTCTTATTATCTAAATTTCTAAAGAATTAAAATTAGCAAGAAGGTCAACATTAATTTAGTTACTGTTAAACACCAGCAGTGAAGAAGACTACCATGCTCATCAGTGGAGAATGTCTCCTCATCGCAAAAGATGACTCTTACAGAAATCATCGGCCACTGGAATATATTGTAACGCAAACCCTAACCTCTGTTCTTTGTGTTTCTCTGACATGAAGCGTTTCTTGGCAGGAATATGATGAAATAATATCTTGGTCTCATGTAGCCTGTTACGAATGGTTTGAGCAGCAACTTGAAGGGAGGGCGTAACGTTCTCTCTTTATAGCAACGCCGATTGTCAGGGGTGTTAGTCGGAGCTCCTTGATGCCTCCTTCAGTGATCATCCGATGATGATCCTTAATAGCAGTGCAACAATGGGGTTGTCCTCCGCTTTTTACAATGAATTTATCATATTTCTTTGTTCTCTCTGTTGTTGTATCCCTCTTTACATGGTTGTTTTATTTACGCTAAGCTGCGAGAAATATCTATGATAGAAACATTAGTCTTATTCAAGCTAATGATTGTGGTGTGGCTGAGTCTGTTTCCCATCTTATGGGTGCAAGTGACGAGACAGTTTAGTTTAACTTTCCTGCCCGAATGTGGAGTCACACGATAACATACGACGTTATGAGAGTTTTTCTTTTTTGTTTTTGACAAGGATAATGGTTGAAATCTTTCTTTCTTTATTTATAGATAATTTCATTGATGATTATTCAATATTTTACAAGTCAATAAGCTTTTATCTGGATTCGAAATATAGTTTCTTCTTTGACTCTTTTGCCCAATCATCTGAATTGAAATTTTTCAAAATGTTTCGTCATTTTTCGTAATATGAATTTTTCACTCAACATTCTTATTTATATTGTTAACCGTGTGATTAATAACCAAAATCGAATAAGAAAATAACATTTCCTTGTAAATATCAAAAGAACAAATTACTGTTAGGCGAACGAAAACTCCCGGAACATGTTGAAAAACATTTTTGAGTAACTGTACATTTCATTCATTTTCAAAACACCGCCATTTTGTCATCCACAGGTAGGTTAGTTGTTCCTTTTAAAATGTGCTTTTCAAGTTACTGGTAAACCTGCTTTGCTCTTTCCGCTATTATTTTCTCACCACATTAATTAACTTATGCGACAAAAACGCACGATTATTTTTGCGTGCATTTACATATAATTTGCGCGCTAGTTCTGCTAAATCATAAATTAATTTTCTTAGTACAAAGGTTAATTTTCGCATGTTATCTACAAATTTATTTCACACCTTGGTACTTTGAGGAAAAAATACTTTTGAGCAAAAAATACTTTGAGCAAAAAATTTGATTGTGAATATGGATTACGAGTGATTTATACTTGCGTTCCCTAGTTTCAGGATCACACTTCTTTAAACACTGACTCTGTTTCAGTTTAAAGCCAGCATTCAATCTCAATAGCCACTCATTACCATTTGCGAGACATGAATAACACACGGCGTCCTCAGCAAATCATGATACCCTTCTGGTCTTTTCTTTTGTCCAACTTAATCACAAAGAATCGTCTTTCACTATTTGTAATCGTGTTTACTGATTCATGTGTCAGAGATTACTCTTCTGCGTTTTATGAATGCGATTTAAGTCTCCTTGGTCCTCTTTATAAATTCTGCGACTTACTGATTACAAGTTGTGCGAACCATGTCTGCCCATTGTATCTAAGAAATGTTATTCGTGTGCGTCATAAGGTTTTATGTGGAGACAAATAAAAGAGATGAAAGCGTCTGAAATGTTCCTATTGCCCTATCTCTCAGACATGCTATAATGCACAACCAAACTAAAGCGCTCCAGACAGTGACACTCGTGATATAAACTGTATTCGTCTTGTAATGCTCAGAACTCTCGGCCATTTGTCGGTTGAAATCTGATCAACATTTCCTGCTACGATGGTTCAGAAGCATCTGATCTCACTGGCTACGGTATCGGAATATGCGTTTATAAAGTAGAAATCTTACAAATACACATACACACACATATATACTATACACACACATACACACATATGTATGTATGTTTGCATGTATATATATATACACACACACACATATATATATATATATATATATATATATATATATATATATATATATATATATATATATATATATATATATATATATATATATATATATATATATATATATATATAAGCGTGTGTTTATTATATTGAATATACGTTTTGATTTTTCAAAAGAGCAGTTTGACCTGTGTTTGGGAGTTCTTATTTTTTTTTCAAAAATATTAAGTTAAGACAGAACGCTGAAACCAACGAAAAATCAACGTGCGAGTGAGGGCACAAAACAAATGACTTTGCCTAATGAAAAATACTGAAACAGTCTGCCTTCAGAATGTGTGTCGTGGTGCAATTAAAAGTTTTGAAGAGTTTGCTGAACAAATATATTTCTCTCTCTCTCTCTCTCTCTCCTCTTATCACTGAAGTACCATACAGCTAGTGAACTCATGGAGATGCAGCTAAAAGGCCTAAGAAAAAAAAGTAATCAATAAGCAACAAAGGTCAGAAAATTAGGACGGAAATATACGCCAGAAATATAACCCCGATCAAAGAAACTGAGTGTCGGGGTCCTGTTGATATATTTGGAATTTAGACTTTTTTCTTCTATAAGTGCGTAAAGAGGACCAAGGTCAGTATCTACTTGATATTTTGGAATGTTCAGGACTATAAGTAACCCTCAACAACAGAGGCAAAGGCAAAATCTTTTATGTGAGCAAAATTTCGGTCTAAGAATTTTTAGGCAGTTCGAATTCTCTCATATCCTGAATTCCGCCGGACTAACGAGCGAAATGGGACATTTTCATCTGGCGCCGAGTCTCAAAGAAACCCTCTCAAAGGACATTCAAATTCTGAATTCAGGATGAACTGGTCATGTGAAATGCACAGGACGAATCAGCGGGCTCTTTCAAAAGCAATAGATTATAACACTGATGGTATGATTTTCTTGATATTTAATTGTTTCGAGAAGGTTTGACAATTTAACCTCTTCAGACAGATCACTAATATTGTCACATGCTCATTAATACTACACTCATTGTTCCGCTAGAATAAGATAATACGTATTATAAGATTAATGCGTATACAAATCACGCATTTTCAGAAAAGGTTATATTTGACATCCGGTAGCTTTCTCTTGCAAAGGACCTATTTTGATGTTCAGTGCATATTTGTTTGTCCAGAAGCCATAAATTTGAAACACTTTCACAAAAACCTTGCCTGCATACATTCAAGCCTGTTTCACGCATGCGCGCGTGCATGTCTGTGTGTATGAGAGAGAGAGAGAGAGAGAGAGAGAGAGAGAGAGAGAGAGAGAGAATATATAGGAAAGGAAACTTGCCATATACTTTATCGACAATATTCTTCCAAATTATCAGAATAAAAGGCCCTTCTATAGGCCTCTTAACACTGAATTGAGGAAGGTTGATATTATCTTAGTTAGAAAAGATATTATATATAAAAATGAATTGTTACTGAATCATCTTGAGCAATACGCACCAAAACCTTGTAACAGCACAAGGAAGCATAACACATGCCATGCTATGTCATTACAACAGTTTTCTATGATGTATGAACCAGATTGGCCGCGGCCATGTATATATAATGGCATTGCAAATGGAACTCCAGGCTGAATACTCCATCATATTAAATACGTTATTAACTGCTTAATGTTTTTATGCATAACGGGTATTACTGTAAAACATTTGTGCTTTGAAGTGGAGTTTTTTGAAGGGTGGGAGCCAATGGTGAAAGAACATTCAAATATCAAAGCAGACAGGTTTTTCGGTTTTAATGGATCGTTATTTACTTGCTTTGCGAAAATAAATAAGTATTTTTATTACTGTTTTCTGCATTATATATATATATATATATATATATATATATATATATATATATATATATATATATATATATATATATATATATATATATATATATATATATATATATATATATATATTAACTTTATCACATATACAATTGTTCTGTGCATTAGTAGGATTATTAAAGAGACTCATTCAAACTGGATGGTATCTAATACCATCCAGTTTGAACGAGGTATATTTTTAGTAATATATATATATATATATATATATATATATATATATATATATATATATATATATATATATATATATCTTGATTATCTTTAAAGTTACATCATGTTAGTAAAATTGTTTTGTGTGTGTCCAGATGGAGAGCGTGTTTGAAAAGCTCTAAAAAGCAGATTAACAAACACACACACACACACACACACACACACACACATGCACACACACACATATATATATATATATATATATATATATATATATATATATATATATATATATATATATATATATATATATATATAATAATATATATACACAATACATATATATATATATATATATATATATATATATATATATATATATATATATATATATATATATATATATATATATATATATATATATATATATATATATATATATATATATATATATATGAGTGTGAATGTTTTAATCTTCTGTTTTTAAGAGCTCTTCCAACACGTTCTCCATTTTGCACACGAAACAGTTTTTACTAACATAATGTAACTTTAAAGATAATCAAGAGAGTAGCATATATAGTAAATTTTACACACATATATTGTTTCCCTTTACTTCGTGGGCTTTGTCTTTATTTATATATTCATCACGTTCCATATTTTCGCGATTCAATTATACATATATATATATGTGTGTGTATGTGGGTATGTTTGTGTACTTGATTATGTGGGTGTGTATGGGTGTCTTAAGAGATAAGAATACACACGGAATTGCCTAAGTGACATTAGCCATTTGTCTATTTACTAGTTTACATGATCTGTATATTTATCGTTCTATTTATATATTGTCAAGAATTTCCTTTCTTCCCTCCTAGTCAATGGCAATTTATTTGATTTCTAATAAAATAAAGCATCTAAGTTAACTGACAGTCAAGCCAATGCGGCGGGACAAAGAGGTTTTCCCACTTATTTTGAACCCAAGACGCATTTCATTCTCGGATTCAGGAAATGACCGGACATGCCAAACAATATATCTCTCTCCTTCAACACCCCTGCTACAAGTACACACCTAAATTTCACCCCCTCCCTTTCTGAGGTAATGTTTTCGGAGTAGGCTCAGAAAGGTTTTAGGCATTAGGGACGCAAGCCGCTCAGAGGGGAAGCTAGGATCTTAAGCTATAATCTCATAGTCTGTAAGACCGTTTTTCCCTTGATTCCATTACTGGCTGCAGACTTTCTTCCAGATACACCTGGACGTACACACAAACACAGCAGCCCGCGTCGTTTTGAAAGGCGAAAAGCAGAGATTTCCCAGCCGTGTGACCAGACAGACGTCTCCCTTCCCTGTTTCCTGGTAGCTGGCCCGTTTACTCGACTCAAGGGCACGCCCATGCTGTATTAAGAGCTCAGATATTCATCTGAGAGTTAGTTTGTGCCAGTAACTCTTATCACCCCTTCTCCGTCTAGTTAATCTTTTTCTTATTGCATCTTCACGATTTTCACATTCTCATTTCTACTTACGGCGCCCCCTTTGTGTCAGCCGAGCCATCCACATTCATCCTTAAAGTGCATTTGTTCAGTAGCCTCATAACCTGAAATTAAGTCCTCCTTTAAAGTGTTAAATTGGACTAACTAAGATTTAGAAGTTAAGATTGTTCATTGTGCTCTGTTTAGTAACAAGGGAGATTCCCTTTGCCCCCATGTAGTTGTCCTAACTCCGGAATTTTCTTCCAGGAGACTGCATAGCCTGCCCAGTTCGCAAATCTATGCCAAGATATCCCTTTCTGCCTGCCATCCAAATTTCCCAGCCATTCCTGGTCGCAGCCTAATCGCAAGAATCCGTTGCCAACACAGAAATCAACTTACAGAAATTAATTGCCATTATCCTGGGATTTACTCCTTTCATTTTATTGTCTGTAAATTGCTGCATTTTGGGCATATATTTACTTACTTTAATGTGGATTGTTGCATCTTTGGCCCATCATGTTTGCCTTGCTCGTCTGTAAATTGATACATTTTGGTCTATCATATTTGCCCCGTTTTCTGTAAATAAACCCCTCAAATATAAAGAGAGTTCTAATCACAAATTGGCGACCTCTGTGCCCCGGGCTAATTCATGAAAATCTCAAGGTAAGTTCCATTTACATTCCTTTTGTTCGTAATCGGGGACACTCCCTTGGCCCATCAGGCAGTCCATACTTTAAAACGTGCACTATTTATTATATCAAGGACCCCCGCTTATGACAGTATATATTTACATGTAAGTTGCATATATCTAGTTTTGAAGCATGGCTGATCTAGAGAGGTGCAATTTTTTTATTACACTGCTTTCTCAAAAACTGATTTTTCTATTCCTCAATTTTTTCCAACATTATGCTTGGTAGAATAAATCCCTTTTCTGAAGCCCTGCGGTCCCCTCCCCTCTCTTTCTCTCTCTCTTTCACTCAGCATATCGCAGATGGACTGCAATCAGTAATGTAGCTTATTAGAAAAAAAAACAAAAACAAAAAATATAAAATGTAACACATTGATAGACAAAACTTATTATTTCCTCTTCATTAAAGAAAGGAACTTGTTAATGTATATTTCCAAGCATATGTATTTTCCATTAATATATATAAAAACAAAATTGATGTCATTCTTTAATATAAATTTGATGCGAAAGCAACTTTACTTTCAAAGGTCGCCATTTTTGTGGAAAGAAATTTTGTAATTGAGTTACCTTTCAGAAAAACTAGATTAAAATGTCCCAAGAAGGGAATCAGAGTGAAAGGCACGATGGAGTATATCATAGCGAGAGTTCTTGTTTCAAGTTGAAAACTTCGCAATAGGGAACAAAAATCGCAGAAAAAAATTTCAAATATTTTCTCTTTCTGTATCACACTTCCACGGAAAAGGAGGCACCATCGTCCACTAGAATGTTGTGCGAAAGCAACGTTTTCTGTGGAAAAATAATTGCTTTTTAGGTGAGGGGTTTTTGAGAACAATTTTATAGTCAGTGCCTGGATCGTCCCTGGACGCGATTCTTCTTCTCAAGAACCAGAACATATCATAGATATGACTTGGTGCGATTTTACACTATTCTTTTATGTATACCAAGTGATTTAGCTTATAAGATGATTCATTTTCTTATTTGTTTTAGCTAGCACGTAAATTTTTTGTTTTTTTACCTCTTTTGACATGTTGTAATAATGATTTAAAGAGAGAGCGTTCATGAAAACTTACCCGGTTCTTGAACTGATGAACTAAAATAGGTTAATAAGGATTCACAGGTTTCGTTTCATCTTTTTTTTCTTTTAATTTTAGTTTTTTAATCTATCATCTCCTTAATGGTTAATCTCATCAAAAGGAAGTGCCAATGTGTGAAACACTGTAGATGTTACTAGAAGCTCTTGCAACGTCTAGTCGGCCACATTTTCATTCTTACTTGTCAATTACTTTCCTCTGTCTCTTCTCATATTATCTCTCCAACTTCTTTAACTTGACTTCACTACAGTTTCCACATTTATTTCTGGGGAAATCTTACGGGCGAAGTTTATGAGAACCTAGAAATATGACTTAGCGTTCGTGTTACACTAATTCATAATAATAGCAATTCATTCTTCCTGTTCATTCTCTCATTTATGAATTTAAAATGTTTTTATTTTTCAAGGTTGTCAGTTAGCGCGAAGACAACCCACTTCATTTCTTTTAGGAGAGAAAATTTCTTTGATAGCTTTGGTGTTCGTGACGGCACAAAAAAAGGGGAAAACAAATGTCTGGGCGATGACTGAAACAAAAGAAGATAAGTATCGCTGAAGACGGAAAAGACTTCTTAAATGAAGGCCAGTTGCTACAGATCTGAGACGACGGGAAGGAAGTGGAAAGCAGGATCATTGATGCCAACCAGAAGCTAAGAGTTAGTCAAGCAACGCACTGCCCAGGAATAACGGTTGGCATGGCTACTGTCAATCTCACTGTCACAGATTGACGAAAATCGCGGTGAGATACACAAAAGTGGTGTTACAAATCGTTATGGATAGAAGATATTCCTAATTTTCATTGTCCTCAAGTGTTTTGTTCATAAGTACCGTTAATAAAAAAATGCAACATGATTTAACAACCTCAATCACGATGTAAGATATAAAGAGGATTGATTGATTAATTGTGGGTTATCTGGCGTCACAACTACCAGGGTCACCGACTCCGAATAATAAATGTGATCTTTTCACTTTTATAGTATGTTATAACAATTAAAATTAAAATTCTGCTAGACAAAACTACATATAAATTTGATTAAAAAGAAAAAACAAAAAAGAAAACTAAAATAAATAAATAAATAAATATAAAATTCTGCTAAAAAGAACTATTAATAAATTTGATCCGATAAACAGTATAACTTAAGAAAAAAAATATATATATACTAAGACAGCACAGCTGTCAAATATATTTGAGAAGACCAGCTTCTTTGATAAAAGAGATAACATTATTAATACATATACTTTCTCCCAACAGTTTTGCCATGTTATAATTACCACCTGCTTCACTGCTATTTGATAAAAAACGATTCCTAAGTTCCACTAGACTGGGACACTCAACCAGCAAATGCCTAACAGTCAGTGGAACCAAGCAATCGTCACAATAGGGCTCATTCTCCCCATTCATCACAAAGCCGGGAGTTAAACGTGTATGGCCAATACGTAATCTACACAATACAACCTCCCACTTCCTTGGCATTAGCTCATATTTCCAAGGGTGTGTCTGACTAGTGATTTCTTTCATTTTATTGGGGCCTACTCTGTCCCACTGAAGCGCCCATAATTGCTGGATGGATTTCCATATAATATGGAATGCATCACGATATGGAACAGGCATTTTCTGGGTATCAGAATTTATGCTGCTAATTTGGCTAGCTGGTCTGCCTTTTCATTTCCCGATATGTTCACATGGGCAGGAACCCAACAAAAAGAAACAATGCTTCCTCTATAATGGTGCAAGAAGATCCACTGCAAGATCTTCAACACTAAGGGATGATCAGTATTGAAGACTTCCAGGGACTCTAAGGCACTTTTAGAGTCACAAAATATTGTGTAGCTAGACACTGGGAGTGTTGCAATATGTTCCAGTGCTACTAAGATGGCATACAGCTCAGCTGTAAAGTTTGAAGCAACTGAAGGAAGCGCACCTCTTCGGTTAAAAGATTCACTAAAAACTCCATAACCAATGCCAGCATTGGATTTGGAACCATCGGTAAATATAAATCTTGTATCCATATTCTCTGAAGCATGCTCTAAAAATATTGCCCTCATTTCCTCATCAGATTTATCCTCTTTGTCCATTGAAGTACCTGCAGAATTTCACAGCAGGTAACTTCCAGACAGAGTAGTGGATACACAAAAGGAAGTGCGGGGATTTTTCCAATATTTGTATCCTCTAAAATCTTTTTAATTCTATAGCTAAAAGGAGTAGGCTACCTTGGATGATTTTCATAAAAACCATTAAAAATATTTCTGTTTGCAACAGCAAATGCCAGAGATTTGGGAAGTCTTTGCACTCTAAACCAGTATCGAAGTAATGATGACTGATGATAGAGTTCAAGGGGCATTTCTCCTGCATCAACTAGCAAACTAGATATTGTTGATGAACGAAAAGCTCCTGTGGCTATACGAATACCCGAATGATGAACAGAATCTAAAATTTTTAAGTTAGATGAAGCTGCTGAAGAATATACTTCACAACCGTATGACAGCTTCGATAAGATTAAGGCTTCATGAAGCTTAAGTACAAGATTTCTACCAGCTCCCCAACTGGTGTAAGATAGCACCTTCAAGATGTATAGAGCTTCTAGGCACTTTGCTTTGATATGTTTGATATGGGGCACCCAAGTCATTCTGCTGTCAAAAACTAGGCCTAAGAAGCGCGCTTGTTCTACACATGGGATTCTATGGCCATACAAATAGAGGTTTGGATCAGGATGTACTCCCCTGATCCGGCAGAAGTGGACAGCAGTAGTCTGGCTTACAGAGATTTTAAAGCCCTGTTTCTCAGCCCAACTTGCTATTTTATTTATCGTTATTTGTAACTTTCTTTCGGCTACAGTCATCCGGGTGGCAGCAAAAGATATTGACAGGTCATCCACAAATAACGTCTTTAAGACCTCTTTTGGAATAACAGATGTAACACTGTTTATGGCCAGAGCAAAAGTGTTACACTGAGAACACTGCCCTGGGAACACCTTCTTCTTGGCACTTTTTCTCTGATAAAGTACTGCCAACTTTAACTTTAAAATACCTACGATGTAAAATGATCTGACAAATAAAGGTAATTTTCCTCGTAGACCACTATTATGCATTGTCTTGAGAATTCCATGTCTCCAAGCAGTGTCATATGCCTTTTCTATATCAAAAAACACTGCACGTGGTGTTGTTTGAAGGCAAATGCTTCACAGACAGAGGTTTCAAGTTGCAGTAAGATATCCAGTGTGGAGTGCAATTTTCGAAAGCCACACTGAGAAGGTGTTAAAATACTATTGTGCTCTAAATACCACATCAGCCTTGCATTTACCATTTTTTCCATTAATTTACACAAACAGCAAGTTAACGCAATGGGGCCGTAACTTGCTGCATAGAGAGGATCTTTTCCAGGCTTAAGGAATGGTAACATGGTTGCCAATTCCCATATGCCAGGGTAGCTGCTTTCATCCCATATTCTATTGATAATGCTGATTATAAAAAGTTTTGTGTTCCTTGAAATGTGTTTAAACATTTCATAAGGAATCTCATCTGGGCCAGGGGCAGTGTTCTTGCTCCTGGCTAAAGCAGAGTCACATTCCCTTTCAGAAAAAGGCATATTTTTAAGATTCACTTTTGTTTGATGAAAAGTCAAGGACCTGTTGATCTTCCATCATTCTGAAATGATGTCCTGGGGAACTATCTGATTTTTCAGGGACTTGAGCAAAGTGTTCAGAAAATATATTACTAACTTCTGTGGCATCAGTGACATGATTATTATTTACTTTAAGTACTGGAGGAGGATTGGGTGTAAATTTATCCTGAATTTTTCTTATTTTCTTCCAAATGCTGCTGACTGGTGTTCTGCTGTTTATAGAGGATACATATCCTGCCCATGATTGTCTTCTGGCAGCTTTCATAGCTTTTCGAAATCATGCCCTACACTGTTTATAAGTGATGACATTATCCACGGTGCAATGTCTATGGCACCTGGTCAATGATGACCTTGTAGCTCGATGCAGCAGCCTTAATTCTTCTGACCACCATGGAACTGGCCATCTCCTGAAAAGTCCTTTAGTTCGAGGAATTGAATGTAAGCCAGCAGTATGGAAAGTTCCATTGAGTAGATCGATGGCATCATCTACACTTGGGAAATCTTTGGCATCCCCTTCCAACTTCCTCAAATCTTTGAATTTTTTCCAATTTGCTTTCTCTAAGCACCATCGTGGTGATCTTTGGATAGGTGGACTATCATTGGTGCTGATTATAATTGGAGAATGGTCACTGGTATGCCAGTCACCACTTGTTCTCCAACTAAAATCAACACTGTAATTAGAGCTACAAATTGAAAGGTCAATGCAGGAGACAGTACCAGTCTGAATGTGATAATGGGTAGGTTCTCCAGTATTAAGAAAACCTGTATCTTCATTTTCTACAATAGATGCCATCATATTCTCTTTTTGGTTTGATGTTACATCTCCCTACAATGGATGTCTGCTGTTGAAGTCACCAAGAAGAAGAAGTGGCTCTGGTAGTTGCCACATTAAGGATATTAAGTCCTCTCGGGAGACATGGCTATTGGGTGGAATGTAAAGGGAACAAATAGTATATTGCATTCTTAAATTAATCCGTACAGCCACAGCTTGAAGTGGAGTATTTAGTTTTACTTTGTAGTGGGAGTATCTCGATGGATGTAGATGAGGGATCCACGTGATTTCCCACTTCCAAATCAAATTCAGTTCTGAAGTGAACATATTCCTAGGACAAGGGGTATATTCACCTAGCATGGTCTCTTGCAAACATACCCCCAACAGGAGAATGCTCATAGAGCAAAAGCTTCACTTCCTCATACTTTGCTCGGAGTCCCTGACAGTTCCACTGAATTATGGAAGTGAATTTATTTCTGTCTGGGACCATCAGTATGGTTCCTTTTCACAAGATTGGGAGGGTTCCTTTTTCTACTTGGGGAAGGCAATTTAATGGGAAGTTTTGTTGGCTTCTTGTGGGGAATAACCACCTTGAAAGAGCCAACATTCTTCCCTTCAGTGTCTTTGACACTGAGGGGTTTTTTAGAGAGCAGAGGTGTTCTCTAAAGACACCTCCTCATCTATCTTGCTATTGCTGGCAGTAGCCAGCTCTGCCTTTAAAGAGGCAGAAGCACCAGCAAGGACTGGTGCGGGGGGACCAGCATCTGCTGGATTGTCCTCCAAAGAGGAGTTAGCACCAACAGAAGCTGGCACCGGGCCAGCGAGTGCTGGCCCCGCCTCCAAAGAGGCAGATGGTGGAGGGTGTGTCTCAACTGACACTTCAATTTTTCTTAGCTCTATGTTGACGTCTTCCTTGTTGGTTCTACTGAACCTTGTCTTTGCATTACCATCATCAATAGATTCTGATGAATCTGTTAGGCGTCTTTTCAGCGATTCTTTTTTTGACTATACCTTTGTGCTTCTTATTTTGGTTAGTTTATTTGTCTCTTTCTGTTGGTTTCTAAGTTTTGCTACTACTGAGGCAAAACTTAGACCAGGTCTTACAATCTTAGCTTTTGCTCTCTCTCTTGCTTCCTTAAACGTTATCCTTTCCATCACTCTTAATGCCTGAATTTCTTTTTCAAATAAATATATATCACACTGTTGAGATGATGATGCATGTCCCTCACCACAGTGAACACATTTAGGTTCCCTTGTGCACATACCATGCTCATCATCTCCACAGTTAACACAAGCCGCAGGATTTTCTTGTATTTTCGACCGGCATGTCTGAAGGGTGTGTCTGAAACGTTGGCAGTGGAAACACCTTCTGGGCCTCGGGATGTACTGTTTTATTTTGTATCTATGCCAGGCTGCAGAGACATACTCTGAGAGTCTTAACGCATTGAATGTCAATATCAAGGTAGGTTGAGGTATCCGATCTCTATCCACCTTCTTTGTGATCCTGTTCACCTTAATTACACCCTGAGCTTTCAATTCATTTGCAAGTTTCTCCTCAGAGAAACCCATTAGCTGAGGGGCATAAATCAAACCCTTGCTGCAGTTCAAGCTGGAGTGGGGAGTGCACTCCACCGTAACTCCCGCAAGGGCCGACAAACTCATCAACTTCATGCTTCCCTCTGGGGAGATACTCTCTACCAGGAGCATGTTACTGTTCTGAGGGGATATTTTTTGGTTGTCTGCCACAGCATTTTACAATTTCCCTGTTTACCTCAAAAATATCAATACTGTCACCATTAAGCTTCAAGTTTAGATATTTTTCATATGAGTTGGGTATAAAGATCCCAGGAACTATTTCATACTTCTTGCTTTTCTTGATTGCAAATGGTTCCAGTGTGACAATACTGGAACCAGATGCTTTTTGTTGGGGATTCCTGGCTGTATTCCTTCTTGCCTGGCATTGGGTCGTCAACCGTGTCTGATTGTCATTTGGCCCAGTGGTACTAATTTCAACATGGGGACCTTCCATGCAAAAATTGGTAAAAAAAAAAATACTGCTGGTGAATACTGAAGAGGCACCATTGACTTTTCATGGGCCCTATTCTCAGCTAATGACACCAGTAGGAACTGACTCCCAGATGTCCACCCCTTACACTACCCAAAAAGGGATAGCACCAACATACCGGAGAGGCACAAGTGTAAGCCTAACCCGCTTGTTGGGACCAAGACTATTACTAGAATACAATCATCCCCACTCTGACTATGTTGGTGGGCATACCGAAAATATGCCGGGAGTCCTACCCTAATAACAGCCAACCCCTGAATCCACGGGCTGATCTCAGGATAGTTCCGCCTTCAGGGTGTCAATATGACATCATACTAACACCCTTCAGGTCCAAACATCATCGGATTGGGTGACGCTCCCAATCACAGTTCCAACATTTAGCTTTGAACATGAACCCCAATCCAAGGTATGATGCCCCTTCCTTTCACACAGACAGGAAATTTAATGAAGGTGGAAATATCCACATTATGTAAGCCAAAGAGTTGGAATATATATATACACATACATATACATTTTATATATATATATATATACACATATATATATATATATATATATATATATATATATATATATATATATATATATATATACATATATATATATATATATATATATATATATATATATATATATATATATATATATATATATATATATATATATATATATATATATATATATATATATATATATATATATATATATATATATATATATATATATATATATATATATATATATATATATATATATATATATATATATATATATATATATATATATATATATATATATATATATATATCTATATATATATATATATATATATATATATATATATATATATATATATATATATATATATATATATATATATATATATATATATATATATATATATATATATATAGAAAAGTAGTCATAGGGTGGATAGGAGATGGAAGAGAACTGAAAAATAAGCTGGAGGAAGAAGTAAAAAGGAGTAGAAGAAAAAGAGGACAGAGAGAGACATTTAGAGTCAAACGGGGGAATGGTTTCCCCCTCGTTCGAGAGCCCCTTGCCCGTCGTGCAAATCTACAGCATGAGAAAGAATATTCTATGCTGGAGCCATGCGACTACGTCACGGCAGTCTCTCAATAAGGGGGAGATATAAAGAGGAATGAATTTGATTTTCACATCCCTGTCTGTTCTAGGGTAACCTTGACGTGTCTTTTCTGCCTACAGCGATACTTCATCTTTTTTCGTCCCAGTTCTCTCCAAGACAATCTTTTTCCTCGTTCTTAGAGCAATCATTAAGCTACTCAGAATAGCTAATATAAGGGGAGGCTTTAACAACCTAACCACTTAAGGGTGCATGCAGTGTCCCCTCCGCCCCTAGCTGGATCCATTTTTTAGGCTTTTACTTTACCTCTATTCCCCTCTTCATTTCTTCAGTCCTGCTGTCCAACACTTCTACCTTTTACTTCTTAGTGCAACCGCGGGGCTTTCTCCCAGTTCCACCTTTAGATCCTTCTACTTTATTTCCTTTATTTCCTGGATTTCTTTATCTTGCTGTACAACCACTCCAACTCCCTGTGTTCACTACCCTAAGCGCTGGGTGAGCTGAAGTGGTCCAGTGCGTGGCCTGATAGCCCTAAATTTCGTAATTCAAGCCAAATATAACTCACATACGTTCTATAAGGTTTACCCCATTTGGTCAGTTACTTCGTGAACACAAGCTTATTCTTTTGCCTACATGGAAATGCGGAAAAGACGATCATTGATATCTTGCTTTTCGCTTTATTCCTCCATTATACTTAGCATATATAAGAGATATTCTATATGAATTTATAGAATACCAACTTCTGCAAAATCGTGCGTTTCCCTTTGGTAGAAGTTTATCAGAATTTTATACGTATTTTTTTCAATCTATTCCATGGTCAGCGAGTATCAAAATAATTAATTTTGCATAACAAGGTACCCATCAAAACTGATGATGTGATAAAATTAAAACTTCCATCTGACGATGTAATGAACTGACCTTTCATTGGCCCTAAAATGGATATGATCGAGGGAGAAGCAATGTATTATATTTTGATATGAGATCACATCATACCTAACATTTTCTGCACGTTAGTTTGGACCAAATGTGGTTGATTTTTTCCTTTACATATATACATATGTTCATGCACGCATACATCTACTCTACAGCAACAACAAATATCAACAACAAGCAAAAAACACACACACGCACACACACACACATATATATATTTATAATGTGTGTGTGTGTGTTTGTGTGTGTGCGTTGCATTGTAACCACAGTGAGATGCTCGAGTTGATTGTGAAAGAGTAATTATTAAGAGGACAAGATTGCAAATGTGCAGATGAGAGGAGTCTCTATTCCTTTTCATCAGGGTGAAAGAGACTGCGGCAAGAATGAAAGGGAATAACATTATTGTGTACTCGGTTCAAAAGGTATAGTAGGATTTTGAAATGACAGTAGGATACAAAGGAGAACAGTATGTGTATTTAGAGAAGAAAAAGCTTGTATGGGTCAAACATTTTTGTAAGAAATTATTAGACATTTGAGAGTATATAAACAAAGGTGTAGGTGGCGTGCATGAGCCTACAAAAAGCTTAGGACAAAACTAATTAACATGCAAAGTGAGGGGCTGAAGATTATGGTGTAGCAGGTAATCTGTTAAGAATGATTAAAAGTTTTACGATGTAAGTGAGGTGTATGGTAGAACATGAAGACTGGAGAGTTACCGGTTTGGTCTATTAACCGGGAAAGAATAACTAGTGAAAGAGTTTGAAAGTCTTTGCAAGAAAAGAAAGTCGAAAATGAAAGTGAGCAAGAGTATTTCTATTAGGGGAAATAAAAACCAGAAAGAAGAACTAAGCATTTCAAAATGGGTGGTGAATTAATGGAAGTTGCTGATTTGAATAGGTGATTGGAAGTAAATATTGTGGATAATGGTAGGACGAGAGATGAAAAGATTTTTATTATACATAGGGAATGCCTTTAGAAGGCAAAATTGCAATGTATGTAGTAATAATTGCAAAGCCAGCTCTCCTTCATGGATGATAAGTATTTTTAGGATGACTGTTTTGTAGAACTAGCATGTGATTGACTAAAAGGGTGAGAAATGTAGAGATAAATCGACGAAACAGTGAAACGTTCAATATGGATGAAAAGGTGCATCAGAGATGTTTATGATGGTCTGGTCATGTGGATAAAATGGTGAACGATAGGTTGGTGAAGCGATTTCACTATTTGTAAGTGTTGGTGGTAAGGAGAGTGACCCAGACTGGGCTAAATAGATGGAAAGGAAGAGTCTGTAACATGAGTACCTTAATATCCAAATAAAGAGCGACAGAGATGAATGGCAGTTTGATTTGTTCGAATGTTCCGCTGATGAGCATTATGCGAAGTCCTCAGGAGTGACTAATGTTGTGAGAAATTTTTCTGCATAGAAGGTTCATCCTCATGTCAGCAGCTAAATGATAATAGTTTAACTTTATGAGAGACACAGGCTGAAGTATTTAAAAAACAGAGTAGATGATTTTAGAAATGAATATCATGGATGGTCAATCGTGTTGGTCTGTAAAAAGAAAAAAAGAAATACTGGGGTTTACCACATTTTATCTCCTTTAATATTACGAAGTCTCCCCGCCACCTTTCCTCCCTACCACGGAAGCTTTAGCACGCAGAATGTGATTAATGACGAAAGTTATTCTAGATCACCGGAATGGTGTCCGGTTTTCACCATTTATAACTTTGGGAGTTCTCTGATGAATAGAAAAAAATTCGTTATTCAAAAACTTTCGCCATGAACTGTGACGGGAGAGAAATGGTCTAAAGTGACATAGCATGTTCACACTAAACTCTTCCCCCAGCTGAATGAACATTAAACAACTTTTAAAAACTCTAAGCAACTTGCAGCACATGCCTCCCTCCTTCCCTCCCCCAACACCCCTCTCTCTCTCTCTCTCTCTCTCTCTCTCTCTCTCTTTATATCATTTCAACTTCCATAAAGAGTGAACGTGAAACTCTTAGACTAGAATGAATTGCCAAAGTGGGCTGAAGCTATCTAGTCTAATAAACCTCGAAACCTCAGCAAGGCAGGCAGAAAGACAAGCGATATACTGTACAGACAGACAGGCACAAAGATATCTATAAAGAAACAGCTAAAGAGAGACATATCCCCCAGACTATTAAAATCAGACAGCAGCCTCCGAATTCACGTAACTGACACGGGATATTCTTCAAGCTCCAATTACAAAGTCTTTCAAAAGCTATTATGGAATTGACTTGGAATAAGGAATATCTGAGGGTTCGAAAAAGAAAGGAAATCATTTTCACTTGAAAGCTTTATCCTTGGCTTACACTCATTAATTACGAAAACCATATCCAGAATTTAACGAAATGAGATTCAGAAAAAAGGAATGGACGTGCCATATTTACGACTTTATAAAATGACACAATCAAAAGAAATAAGACGAAGTAAAAGTGGGGTCAAGCATTGAGCAATTATGTTTTAAAAAGGTGAGAGCTGAAATTATTGTTGAGAATGTCAGTGCCTTAATATCAATGAGAAAATGTCGAAAGATGAAGGGAAGAACTAGAGGAGAAATGATGGGGCCATCTATCTTGGTTTTGCCGCAATCCGCTTTAATTACTATTATTAGCAGCTGGTGAGGAGAGTAGGTTCTTGCTCTGTTCTTTGGATTGGTATATTAACTTCACCATAGCCTATTTGCGGTCATCGTTATCGCCATGTATCCTCTCGTTATCATCACTACTACATTTACAATGATGATAATCCTATTATTCTAGTTGTTATATTTACCACCGTGGTTAGTGGTTTCGTTCGTGTGACTCGTGAATACCTCAGAAAATAACATTTCATCTGAAACCACTGCAGACGAAAGTAATCCTTGTGTGAATACTATAATGAGCATCCTTCATGTAATGTTAAGTTGGGTTTTATGAAATGAATTGGAACAACAGATGGTTAAGTTAAGTATACCTTAGTTTAACCAGACCACTGAGGAGCTGATTAACAGCTCTCCTAGAGAGGGCTGGCCCGAAGGATTATACTTATTTTACGTGGCTAAGAACCAGTTGGTTACCTAGCAATGGGACCTACAGCTTATTGTGGAATCCGAACCACATTATACCGAGAAATGAATTTCTATCACCAGAAATAAATTCCTCTAATTCCTCACTGGCCTGCCGGAGACTCGAACTCGGGCCTAGCGTAGTGCTTGCCGAGAACTCTACCGACTCGTCCAACGAGGAACTACAACAGATGGTATGTTCTGTCTGAGAAAGCTTATGGAGAAATTCATAGAGAAGCAAAGAGACTTGCATATGGCGTTCATAGACCTTGCAAAGGTCTAAGGCAGAGTCCCGAGACAGGAAATTTGGAGGAGTCTGAGGGAGAACTTGGTCCCGCATAAGTATGTATGGATGATCAAAGAGGTGTATCGGAATGTGTATACTAGAGTGAGCAGTGTTGGTGAAACTGAAGGATTTGAGGTGAGGGTTGGATTACACCAGAGAACAGCCCTTTGCCCATTTATTTTCAGTGTCTTGATGGATAGTATGATGGGGAAGGTAAGAGAGACAGTGACATGGAACATATTATATGTAGATGACAGTGTGTCGTATGCAGAGAGGAGGGAGGTTCTAGAGGGGAAGTTGGGGAGGTGGAAAGTAGCACTGGAAGATAGAGGAATGAGGAGGATAAGCAGGTCAAAGACAGAATATGTGTACCACCATTAGGGGGAATGGCATTAAGAGTATAAGGTTGAGTGGAGAAGAAATAAAGAGAGTAGACAAGTTCGGTACTTGGAGTTTATAGTAAGGGCTTGTGGAAGAATGGACGAGGAAGAGAAACACAGGATACAAGCAGGCTGGAACAAATGGAGAGCTGCCTCTGGAGCTCTTTGTGACAAAAGAGTGCCACTAAGACCTAAGGGAAAGTTCCTTAAGGAAGTTTTAAGACCAGCTAAGCCATATGGTATAGAAACGGTAAGTATAACAAAGACAGAGGAGAAGAAACTTAATGTAGCGGAGATGAGAATGTTAAGATGGATGTCTGGAGAAGGGACTTGAAGTAGCACAAGCGCACCACAGAGGTAGATGGAAGCTGCGCATCCAAAATGGCGACCCGTATACAGACAGGACGAAGGTGAGAAGAAGTGTGTTAAGATGGGTAAGGGCGTCTCAGATTTGTACTGAAGTAATGCAAAGACAAATGATTTTTAATTCCATTGCAGAAGCCTTTGAAAATTATATATATTTATATTTATATATACATACATACACACACACACTCACACACACACACACACACACACACACACACACACACATATATATATATATATATATATATATATATATATATATATATATATATATATATATATATATATATATATATATATATATAACATACACACACACACACACACACATTTTATTACATATATATATATATATATATATATATATATATATATATATATATATATATATATATATATATATATATATATATATATATATATATATATATATGTGTGTGTGTGTGTGTGTGTGTGTGTGTGTGTGTGTGATTCTCATTTTGTTCCTACGTTTTTGTGACAACTTCTGTCACATTTACAAGGATATTACAAACAAAATAAAATAGTTGTTAATATGCAATAAGAGTTGATTATAAGAGCCAATAGTTCAAAATGGTAACAAAATTTAGCGGTAAAATTACACCTCACACACTTTAATTACTCGCACACTTGACTAAAACTGAGACTGAAAGCACAAAAATTATAAGTAATTAAAAGAAAAATTA
>NC_089782.1:60309521-60314521 GCF_040412425.1 Macrobrachium rosenbergii | reverse complement strand
GTGAGGTATAAGTGGATATTGGCTCCCATCTACAAATCCCCGTCGAACTCAGGTGTTTGTATTTAGAGACGATATCCACCCACCTCTGCCATGTTGACCGTGTAGTGCGTTTGTCGCACGCAGCCATACTATGACTTTTTGTCACATCACCGTGATTCATATACAGTCAGGAAGCTACAAACGTCCTTTAATATCCAATTTGCTCTACCTGGGAAATAATATATTTTCATATATGTTCCCGAAGGGGAATTTTTTATTTGATAATAAGTGTTTGATGCAAGAATGAGAGTAACTTGTTCGTTCATCAACTGTGCAAGATGTAAGCTGATTTCTCATGTACATACACATTCCTCTTGAGGTTAGGTCTTGTACCTAAATCAAAAGCAACTCCTCTCCATCGCGATAGCTATGTTGTAAGTTTGTAAGACGTGCTACCTGCGATAATTTAGCATTAATTCACACATGACATTTTAGTACTCTCAAATATTAGACAGCAAATACTCCTTACCTTGGAATTACTTACACGGCCAGGAGATCATATATGATAAGTATATCTGGCTTTGCTAGGAATCGAGCTCATGCCTTTTGAGTCTGATACAGAGACAACAGTAACTTAATCATTTAGCCATCAAGAGAGATTAAGTTGAACTAGACTCCATTGTATTTTTTCATGTGGTATTCAGAAACTATAGCCTACTTAGGTTGGAGATCAGCCCATTTCTACCACAACAGTCTAGATGCTAGCTTGTAAACACGACTGTTTATGATAAACAAATAGCCTATACAACCACAAATACCTCTTGATATCTATTTCACTTAGTATCGATTTTTTGTGTAATTACCCATGGATTAATTCCTTTGCATTCGCTTGCCCTTCTTCCTGTTTGGCTGCAGTGATTGTTCTCTGCAATGGAAACTACACGGGACTGTCGTTTTAATGAGGCTGTCTAGTTTTTAATGATATCTGGTGATACCCTTTTGATCATATTCATTAATATGAATTATAATATATATGAAAGTGCACATTAAATTCTACAGCTCTCTATGAAAGAGATTATGGTTTTTCTTTTTTTATATATAATTTTTCATTTCATTAAAGGAGGCTACGGGTTATTCATCAGATTCGTAGGCTAATTTGACAAGAGGAGGGGGATTATGTAGGTCTTAAGTGTGTTCGTGTTTTGATTAACAATGTTTTCCGGTCTTTTCCCCAACCTAACTATATAGTGTTATTCTCTGTCTGGGATCAGAGGAAATTGCCCCTCTCTCTCTCTCTTTCTCTCTCTCGGTAGTAGTAGTCGTTGAGGGATTTGTTTGAAAACCTCGTTAACGAAATCATAAATCCCAAAAATAATACTTAGTAAAAGAAGACAAAATGAACTTATTTGTGAGACAATGATTATCGAGCATCAAAATACTCGTGAACCTCTCAGTGATAAAGGACCGTTCATTGTGTACACAGGTTTAAACATAAATCTTTGCACAGTAAAATTGGATTAAGGAAATACGAAAATACATTAACAATTCATTACAAAAAATATTATATAAATACCTAATCCTACGATAGCTAAAATTAAACAAAGTACAACATAACATTAAGACAGTAGATGAACATAAACATGCATTCCCTTGACCATTCGTATAAATATCGATGCTATCGCAGGTAGTCTGGTAGCGCGAATGTAAGACAGGCAATCACCAACACATAGTGACACTAGAAGGCGATGGTACTTGGCATCAGGTGAAAACCTCTAATTTAAACTCTGCAGATTCTAGCAGCATTATAAACCTGCTTAATTATCAACAACAACAATCTTTTCATGAATATATTGTACATCGTCGATTTTACTGCTCCATAAGAGTTTGTAGAGTTCGGTGACATTTCACTATAAAAAAAGTCGATTCACTTAAGGTAGATTCTTGGGCCTACGAGACGTTTGTTTGGCGGCCTCTGATTGGCTGGTACTGGGAGGTCTGCAGCTCGCTCACTGTTGCATTTTAACGTCTGTAGCTCAGAAAACTTGAAATATCTGTATATTTCTTCATTTATCTCACGTTTTACACAAGATAGGACAGTTTGGTCATACCATAGAATTCGGTATTAATTGTACAACTAAATCATGATTTCCTGAAATCAGTAACATAAAACACAAAGGAATTACAACGAGTAAAAGTGAAGAGAGAGCATTTCATTCTTTATACCAGTTTTTACATGTCGGATTTTGCATCAATGATGCGATCAGGATAAAATAAAACTTGCGTTTTCATACAACAAATTCACCTTGAATACGCTGGTGCATTCAGATTTTAGATGCTTGTGATATGTGCAGAGAAAATGAAGAATATGTCTTATTATGTTGCATCTGTTCTTGACTCAGTTTGGCAGTAGAAACCGAGAGATGGTGACCTGCAAAAAGAGGCGCCGTTGACAGTTGTCAGTTAGCAATATGAGAAGTTAACAGTTTCGACAATATTTACCGTATTGTTAAGTCATTACATTTTCTGTAAATAAAGCATAGAATTCCCATTGTGAATGTCGAACTTTTTCACTCCAGTATCATATAATTATGTCCAAACGTCTGGACATATCTGATAAGAAAAAATTAATAATCATATGGATGCATCTGGATGTGTTGGCTTCAATTTGAGGCTAGGTGAGAAATTTGCATACTGTAGGCTACATGATAAATAACAGGCCTGCACAATTATCAAATATAACATGTATATAGAGGAATAAACGTTCTGGTGTAAAGCAGCTCAAACAAATTCTGAAAAAGACAGAATTTTATATTCGTTACATCGCCAGTAGATTTTATGGTAAGAAATAAAAGATGTACTTTCAGTTCATTGAATGAGCATATAAAACCATCAGCTTTTCGTGTTATTGACCAGAGAAGCAAGCGGCCATAATAATGAACTCATAATTATTTAGCCTGTTATTTATCATGAAGTCTACAGGATGCAAATTTCTCATCTAGACTAAATTGAAGCCAGCGCAACCAGATGTATCCATATGATTATTCATTTTTTCTTATCAGATATGCCCAGGCATACGGACATAATTGTATGATATTGGAGTGAAAAAATTTCGACAGTGATAATGTGAATTTATGCATTTATGTACAGAAAATGTAATGACATAATAATACGGTAAATATTGTCGAAACTCCAAACTTCTCATATCGCTAATTGGCAACTGTCAACGGCGCCTCAACGCTCGCGCTGTTTGCAGATCACGTCTCTCGTCACTGCTGCCAAACTGAGCAAGTACGGATGCTACATATAATTACGACATGTTCTTCATTTTCTCCACATATCACAATGCATCTAAAATCTGAAAGCACCAGCGTATTCAGGGTGAATTTATTGTATGAAAACACTAGTTTTATTTTATCTTGATCACATCAATGACGCAAAACCCGACGATATGTAAAAACAGGTATAAAGAATGAAATGCTTCTCTTCACTTCTACTCGTTGTAGTTCCTTGTGTTTTATCTTACTGGTTTCAGAAAATCAAGATTTAGTTGTACACCAATACCGAATCCTATGGTATGATCAGAACTTTCCTATCTTGTGTAAACCGTGAGATAAATGAAGAAATATAAAACCATATTGCAAGGTTTCTGCGCTACAAACGTTCAAATGAAACAGTGAGCGAGCTGCAGACCTCCCCGTACCAGCCAATCATAGGCCGCAAAACAAACGTCTCTCGTAGGCCCAAGAATCTACCATAAGTGAATCGGCTATAGTATATTCGTTATAATTTTTCTCTGTAAAAAAGGAAACTATAAGAAAGGGGTAAGAGTAAAATTATATGTCACTTCTTCGCCCTGTGTTTCTCATTTTTTGCATTTGGATTGAAGAACACAATCTTTGCAGCAAATCTGTGATATTACTCAGTAAGCTTAATTAACGATTGTGTGACATGAACACCAAATTATAATTTTTCAGCGCATTTATAAGCATCAGCTCTCTAAATCACTGCCGTATATCGGAACTTGGAAGAAGAGCTGTGGAAAAGAAAAAAAAGAAAAAAGCCAAAATAGTGTCATAAAATGGTAATGAAATGATCACAACATCCTACTTGATTACTTTAATAGTACGTTTGGTGGTTGAACTATTGGGCAGTTGCTGGTCTTCCGTGCTGTGCGGAGTGGACGGTGGGATCCTTAAATCAGGGAGTCACTTGAGCACTGAGCATTGAGAACCCCGAGGACTTTGTAGGGATAGGAAGTGCCGTGGACTACGGCGTGGATTATAGGTACCACTTATAAGTCCAGTCTTTACTGCTTATGTATTTTTCAGGTGTGCACACACATTAGCCACTACTTAATACACTGATGATTTCATGTGATAAGTTTTTCACTAAAGGAAGCATGAAAAATATTTCAAGAAATTATTTATTACAGGTGTAGGATTAGGAATAAAGTGGCTAATATGTGTGCACACCTGAAAAGTACATAAGCAGTAAAGATTGGACTTATAATTGGTCTCTATACTCCACCCCGTAGTCCACGGCACTTCCTATCCCTACAAAGTCCTCAGGGTTTTCAATGCTCAGTGCTCAAGTGACTCCCTGATGTAAGGATTCCACCGTCCACTCCGCACACCAGGAAGACCAGCAACTGCCCAATAGTTCAACCACCAAATGTACTGTTAATTAACGTAATAAATTAGGTTATGGTCACTTCATTATCATTTTATGACACTATTCTTTGCAGTTTTGTTTTCTGTGTTTCTTTTCCACAGCTCTTCTTCCAAGTTCCGATATACGGCAACGATTTAGAGAGCTGATACATATGAATGCCCCGAAAAATTATAATTTGGTGTTCATGTCGCGCAATCGTTAATTAAGCTTACTGAATAATGTCACAGATTTGCTGCAAAGGTTATGTTCTTCAATAAAAAAAAAAAAAAAAAAACAGGGTTAAGAAGTGGCCTATAATTATACGCTTACCCTTTTCTTATAATGTCCTTTTTTACAGAGAAAAATTATAA
>NC_089782.1:60299521-60304521 GCF_040412425.1 Macrobrachium rosenbergii | reverse complement strand
CCGAACATCAGGAAGTGAGGGGTGTCCCTAATCGAGCTGTTATAAGCAGTGTTAATAGCCAGCTCAGCCGTCGGCAACAGGGACGGCCACGAAGTCGGGTGATCCTCAATTAGATATCTTAAGATATTGATCACTTCACGATTATGGGACTCAACTAGCCCATTGGCTGACGGCCGATAAGCCGCAATGGTGACATGCCTTATCTGCATTAAAGTCGTAAACTCACGGATCACTTCATTGATGAATTCGCGTCCATTATCACTGACCAACATCCTGGGACACCCGAACCGACACACGAGGGAACATAACGCCTTGGCCACTTCACCTGCCGTTTTATTTTCCATCGCACACGTGTGTGAAACGTGAACGCATCCACGAACACACAAATGTATTTGGGTTGCCCTGCACAGAAGGCAAAGGTCCAACCACATCCATATGCACTCTATCCTACTTCACAGGTACCACAGGCCACAATCGGGCCTTCAGGACCACATGTCTGTGACTTTTCATTGTATTACACACATGACAACTTCTTACAAATCTAGTTACGCCCTTTACGCATGCTAACCCAAAAGAAGTGCTCACGGGCTCTTCTAAGGGATCTCTCTATACCTACATGCCCAGCATAAGGGCTTACATGGATCATGTGCATGGCTCTCTCTATTAAAGCTCGAGGAAGTACGACTCGGCCTAGGATATCACGGGCCTTTTCTCATATCTGCAAAACAAGACGTCCCCTTCAATGAAGAACACATCCTTCCACAAATGCACAGAACTCGGGAATTCGCTGCTCTCACCTCTCCACACAGGCCTTGATTTGATTAATCCAGGCTTCAGAACCCTGACTCTCAACAAGCTCTCTTTACACTCCACCCACAAAAATCAACCACTTTCATTCTCTGGCATTTACTCTGAACTCCCCAGTCAGAGTTCCACCTGCATTCATCCTGCTGTCACCCGGCCACTCCCACTCATCTGTGAGTGCCCACGAGATTCCGTTCTCTGTGCTCCGCTCCCATCCGATTGACTGTCACTGTTAGCATTTGTCGTAACGCTGCTGGCACCAGTGCCGGCATCGCCGTGCCACCCACCCACGTTACGAGGTTTCTTTTGTCGTTCTTCCTTGCACTTTGCAGCGGCGTTTACCTCTATGACGTTCCTGGAGAGCATCTGCCACCCTATTACTTTTGCCTGGAATATGCTCTATTTTTAGGATATCAAACTCTAAAATTCGCTCGATCCAACGAGCTTGGCGATTAGAAATTTCACTCTTCTTAAATAGGTGCGTTAGCGGTCTGTGATCTGTGAAAATCTTTACTTTATGTCCCAGTAAGAAATAGCGGTGTCTCTCCAGCAACCACAGGACTGCCAAAACCTCTCGATCGAAAGTACTATAATTTCTCTCTGCCCTTTTAATGCTCGTGATGCAAAACAAACTGGTCTCTCATTACCTTCATCGTCTATTTGAGATATTACTCCTCCGATCGCGATATCACTCGCATCTGTAGTCACAATAAATGGACGATCGAACCTCGGATAAGCCAAGAGTTCGTCGCTCACAAAGGGCATCTTTTAATTTCTGAAAAGCATCTTGTTCCTTCTCACCCCACTGGAAATCAGGTCGCTTCCTTAATGCATCTAACGGTCTCGCTATCTGGCCAAAGTTCTTAATGAATTTACGGTAATATCCCGCGAGACCGAGGAAGCTACTACATCTTTAGCATGTTTAGGCTGTGGAAATTCTTTAATTGCTAAAACCTTATCGGCACAAGGCTTAAGGCCTTCTGAAGTTATGATGTGCCCAAGAAATTCCACTTCGGCCTGAAAAATGGGCATTTATCTAGGTTAATTTTCATGCCATGACGCCTTAACGCTTCTAAAACCTCTAACAAGTTAGCCATGTGCTCCTCTACCGTGGCCCCGATTACAATGATATCGTCCAGGTATACAAAAACCCCACGGCCTAATATGGAAGCTAAAACTGACATCATTACTCGAGAAAATGGGCTGGAGCATTCTTTAATCCAAAGGGAAGGAAATTATATTCAAATAGCCGATTATTCGCTATAAAGGCCGTTTCTCTTTACTCTCGTCATCTAAGGGAATCTGATGGTAGCCTGACTTGAGATCCAGCGTGGTGAAAAATTTACTCTCCCTTACTTTAAGCAAAAGTTCCTCGATCAGGGCAATGGAAAAGCATTATCTTTGTAATGGCATTCAGTCGCCTATAATCAACACACAACCTGAGAGAGCCATCTTTCTTCTTAACTAAAACGATTAGGAAGCCCAAGGAGACTTCGCTTTCTTGAATAATACCCTGATTTTGCAATTGATTGATTGTTTCATCGATTACTTGTTCATGACATGCAGGAGTTCTATAAGGCTTTGTGCGAATGGGGATGATCTCCGTCTCTATTCTAAAGGGTAACTTATCAATTCTCCCGGGGGCTCGTCTCAGTTGCAATCACATCTTGGTATTCCCCAATTATGTCTCCTACACGTCTGCGGTAATTTAAAGGTGTTGCTTTGGCAGCTGTTTGCAGTAGCCTTCTAAGCCGTGGTTCGCCACGACCTTGACTCTGTGTAGTCAGGGCCGACACTGCGTTATCGGCTGTTACAAGGGTGCATACTTCTAAATCACAAAGAGACTCACTACTTAATTCTAACCTACTACTATTTACATTGATAAAGGTACATTCGCCTTCCCGTCGACGATGGTAGCGACTCCTGGCAGCACGAAGTCTGCCCACTTTTTATGGGGATTAATATATACAGTGTACCTTCTTCTAACTTTCGTGCTGGGACGACAGGAAGAGGAATAGAGATGGGAGGGAGGAATAACCTCCCCACCTCCGGGCTGGCAGGTACCACTCCTGTGTCCCCTTTAAATGCCCAGGCCACCTTGACACACCGTCTCCTCTCACCCAAGACGGAAAGTTTTGGTACTGCCCGGTTCCCACTGGCATCGACACTTCCACCCCTCCGTCGATCCCATGAGAGCCACCTTGTGCTCGCACGAAACCAATTCCCAGAATAACGGGATTCCTTCCATGTGAGTCGTCGGTACAACATGGAATTTGTGAGTAAAGACTCGGCCACCTAGGGAAATCTGCTGGTTGACAATGCGTGGATCCTTATCTGATGGCCACTGCAGTGTTCAACAACAGACATCCCTTCGACGCCATAATAGCGCCCGTCACTAAACGTTCCTCGATCAGGGACACACAAGCTCCGCTGTCCAACAATGCATGGTATGTCCCCGTTCCAATCCCCACTTCAAGAACCCTCCACAGGTACACACACCCCCTGGGCAGAGGGAGCTCTCACTGGCTGGGGAGACTCCCACCTACACACTGACCGGGGTGGCACTACTCCCCACTAGGCCTTCTCCTTGTTTTGCGGTCCCTGCCGCAACTGGCCCTTGGGGTGCCGGAGGGAGGAGGCCCGCGAGTACCCTTCCTCCTCCCCTTCCCCGGCGCGTCCCCCTTCCTCTCGGGGGAGGGAGCGCGCCGTTTGAAGCGACGCCGTTTTTTGGACACTCGCTGACTAGATGGTCAGTGGCACCACATCGGAAACAATGCCTTTGACCATACAAAGGGCATTGGGCACGCATGTGGCCCTTTTTCCCGCACTGCCAGCAGAGTTTCTCTGCCGCACTCCACGCTCCCCCTTCCCTGGCCCCTTGGTCGCTTGGCACTGGGGCCAACTCCGCTTCCAGGTTGTTGGGGCTGGAAGAGCGCGCTGTCACGGACCGGTTGGCGGAGGCGACGATGGGTGTGGGGTAGGACATCGCCATCCTCTCTGCTTGCAGCCGTCTCTCCGTCTCTAACGCCAACTGGGCTGCACCAACCATAGCCGCTAGGGGTTTCCCAGAGCTGACCAGCACCGCAGATACTGAGGGGGAGAGTCATCAACAACATCTGTCTGCAGAAATTCTCACTGCCCTCCTCTGTCTGCTCTGCGTCCAAGGCAAAACTTTCATAGTCGGCCGACAGTCTGGCGATGTACTCGGCGATGCCCTCCCCCGCTCGTAATGCTGGAGAATAGCAGGCCCATAGAGCTCGCCGGGTCTCTTCTTTAAGGGTGAAGCGTGTTATAAGGCCTTGTCTGAACGATGACCAATCTTTAGGTCTGTTTTTCCATGACCTCATCATCCTGGCTGCGGACCCGGTCATCTTCGCGATGGTTTGTGCAATTTTCTGGGCATCGGTCCAATCGCTAGTGGCCTCTTCGACACTGTTAACGAAGGCTTCGATCGAAATGAAGCCCTCTTTTGGCGTCGAGCTATCGAAGTCGAGAATGTGCGATGCCGGGATGGGAAGTTTCATCACCAAACTGCGAGGCACCACGCCGGCCGGCGCCGGAGGTTGCATTGCAATCCCGGAGGGAGCGGAAACGATCATTCTATTCCCGCTACTACAGTTCCCCGCCGACGAGAACCATTATTTGCACTATCGCTGTTCGGAATTCCTGACGGCGTACTACTGTCCGTTTCACTCGTGCGTTCATCGGGTTCCCACCCCTTGCCGATTCCACTCCAGGAATGCCCTCAAAAGGGCAAGGTCACTTGCTGCATTCCTTTCGCTATTTTCCCCAACCCTTCTCGGACTAACTTCTACCGCCCCTCCGTCTCTCTCCTCTTGTTCGTCGCCGTTCGCCCCAGTGCAATCCTGTGCTTCTTGTATTATACACCATTGTTCCCAATTTAATATCACTCTACAGTTATTGCATTAGCACGATCGTAGACCCACAGTTCGCTATATTTACTATTAATTAGCGCTTCGCAGCAGGACCCCACACTGACACCAGAAACTGACCCGACCTCTCGTCGGGTTGACTTACACGGTCCGGCTGCAGTACTGTGGGACATGCTTAAATAAGACACAGGAGTGTAAATTTAACAATGATCTGTATTATCTAAAACTTACACAAGGGCCCAAGTATCTAAGCAAACTAAAATTTACCGTAAAACCGAGAAAGAGAGCTGAGGGGAACCAGCC
>NC_089782.1:60294521-60297021 GCF_040412425.1 Macrobrachium rosenbergii | reverse complement strand
ACTGATTCATGTACCTGGTATTCATTCATCCTCAAGATCTTTTCTTCACATTTTTCGTCAAATCTCTCATTTTGCAAAACTCTTTACTAGTTTTTGTAGTTTCTCATCACTGTCCCGGATCACTTCCGTATCAGCTTCTAACACCAACCAATTCAAACTCCATTCATGGCTCATTTTCTTATCCCGAAAATTTTGCACCTAAATCAAATCACAAACCTCTTTGCGACAACCTCTTTTATGTAAACCAATTATTACTCTCTCGTCTATTTTCTTAATGCATGCTCACATCTAACTAGGAACTTTTAATTGCCTTTAATAAGGTATCTTCTGTACGAGCAAACCCTCAGTGCCATCTACACTCTCTCTCTCTCTCTCTCTCTCTCTCTCTCTCTCTCTCTCTCTCTCTCTCTCTCTCTCTCTCTCTCTCTCTCTCTCTCTCTCTCTATTGTATCATTACTTTTTTCTAGGCCCCTATAAGTTATGCACAGCTTTTTCTCCTTACTTTTAAATTTTCCACATTACTGTTCCATAATCCACTCTGCTCTTTCTCTATAAATGCTTCAGTCAACGTTCATACTTTCTCTGACAAGATCTTAACATGTATCTCCCATGGGAAATTAAGCAGTGTTATACCTCCGCAACTCTTGCAGGTGCCTCTATCACCTATACCTTTATTAAATGGAAAATTACTCCTGTTGACGATACCTCCAAATCATTTTCCCTCATGCTTAGATCCATTACGCCCCCTGATCAGCCACATAATCACACATCACCACCATTGAACTTAATCGTATTAAGTCTTGATGGCTTTCTATTCTTTAACCTATTATTAATTGCAATTCTTTGTCCTCACAGTCACTTGCACAACACGCACATGGATGCGGATATATATATATATATATATATATATATATATATATATATATATATATATATATATATATATATATATATATATATATATATATATATATATATATATATATATATATATATATATATATATATATATATATATATACATATATACATATATATATATATTGTAATGAACATATAGGCTGTTTCAGCAGGTTCTTTAAATACAAAAATATCAGGACTATAATGACTGGCAGAAATTGAGGTAGACAGAGGAGGAAGGAGCTGAACAAAATTAAAAAAAAGTGACCTTAAACTAATTTATTGTAGCAAAGTTATATACATTATATACAATGAGTCAGTTTCAAAAGTCAGTACATATATGAGCATAACGTGAATGACAGGAACAACATAATAGAAATGCCATAAACATTAAATAGGCTCAAAAATACAAAATCAACTCAATCAGTAAATATTAAACAATTAGCAAGCATCATTAATAATAATAGCTTTTCCTGAGTCAGTTAATCTTTTTTAAGATGGAAGCAGCAAAACAACACCTCTTACATAAATGCAGTGTTAAATACTCATCATTCCTGCACAAGGCTCACACCATAATCAAATTAAGCAGGCTACAAACCCTCACACTAAAATTCTTTAACACAATAAACATGTTACATTCAATGAGCAGCGTTACTCAAATATCAAAACAAGTTACATCATCAGACGAAATCAGTAAAGTCGTCGAAACACGGAGCGATGCCAAACAGATAGCCATACTCAGACGGACTACCGAAACAGCTACAAACTGCTTACAAGGAGGGTGCCAAACAGACAGCCATACTCAGTTGGACTGTCGACACAGATACAAGCGGCTTACAGGGACAGTGCCAGTCAGACAGCCGCACTCGGTCAGACTGTCGAAACAGCAATAAGCTGCGAATGGAGACAATGGCCCCACAGGCACAAGGACAGGATTGTCCTCCAACATTCTCGTCAAAGTCACCGGCGATGACAGAGATACAGACGTAGAATGAACTCCCTCACCAACAGGTAAATCATACCTGAAAAGCTGCTCCATAACTGACTCTACGAGCATGATACTGGCTGCTCGATTCCTAGAAACTGGCTGACGACGTCCGGCCCAGCTCCTCAGTCGTCAACAATCCTGCCAGCGTGGCAAGACAACAAGAGAACATTCAACACTCCGATTGTTTCAGGGGAACAACCACAAAGCCACTAAACCTTACACCTCCTCACCTAATAGAAAAAAAAAATTACAAGCTTTTTTTTTTACGTTTCAATCACTCTCTCTCTCTCTCTCTCTCTCTCTCTCTCTCTCTCTCTCTCTCTGTCTCTCTCTCTCTCTCTCTCTCGGTACCACCACAACCCCGCCAGACAACACAGAACCGATCCTGAATCACGGTCGCCAAAAAAAAAAAAAAAACTTGTAATTTTTTTTTTTTTATTAGGTGAGGAGGTCTAAGGTTTAGTGGCTTTGTGGTTGTTCCCCTGAAACAATCGGAGTGTTGATTGTTCTCTTGTTGTCTTGCCACGCTGGCAGGATTGTTGACGACTGAGGAGTTGGGCCGGACGTCGTCAGTCAGTTTCTAGGAATTGAGCAGCTAGTATCTTGCTCGTA
>NC_089782.1:60264521-60289521 GCF_040412425.1 Macrobrachium rosenbergii | reverse complement strand
GGTACATATGGCTGAAATGCTGACATTGCAATGTGTATGGTGACAATAATAAATTTGTTCTGACCATAATATAAAAGAAGATATGTGTACACAGGATGTTCGATGTATATATGCTGTGTTTCTTGTCTCCGCACGTTTTGCACGCAGAGATGTTGTTGTGAGGAGATTAGTGAGCCAGGTGAGATGATGGTGGGTGGGTTCCACGTGGGACCCTACACCTTAATATCGGAACTGGCTGCATAAGTTTATGCTTTATTTCAATTAATGTGGTCTATGTGGAATTGCCTATGCAGGCCAACACCAATTCAAAAAAAAAAAAAAAAGCAAGATGCTTGTGTATTTAGGCTGCTCATCATCTAAATATAACAAAAAGATGCTCAGACAGAATGCACCAAGATCTTCATATGATATTATATAACTTAATGTGTCTTTTATCAGAGATATCAGATGCATACTTCACAGTTGCGGAAACTCAAATATGTGGTGTCATCATTCATGGGCGGAGCTCATCATGACCAAAAGGAGTCAAATCCGTACTGGCAATCATTGGTGTGATGCCATTCCCCTTTCGAGAGCTAGCCAATCACTGGTGTGTAGTGGGCGAGCTTAGCTGCTAATGGCCATGGATTATGCTATAATCAAGGCCACCGAAAATAGATCTATCTGTCGGTGGTTTCGGTATAATGCTGTATGAGTCTTGTCCCATGAAACTTTAACCACAGGCCTGTGGTGGCCTATCCTATATCGTTGTCAGGAGCACGATTATGGCTAACTTTAACCTTAAATAAAATAAAAAACTACTGAGGCTAGAGGGCTGCAATTTGTTATCTTTAATGATTGGAGGGTGGATGAACAACATACCAATTTGCAGCCCTCTAGCCTCAGTAGTTTTTAATATCTGAGGGCGGACAGAAAAAGTGCGGACAGAAAAAGTGCGGATGGACAGACACAGCCGGCAAAATAGTTTTCCTTTCAGAAAACTAAAAATCACATTACCAAAGGCTTAAGTTTGGTCAAAATAGTGGTGTTTGAGTTATAAATTATTGTATGATTTCAGGAGTTGCTGGCGTGCGAGTTTTTAACGATGACAATCCTGCAAAAAAAAAAGGACTGCATATTGACAAACAGATAAAACATCAGAAGTAGGAGAAGGTTAGACATGTCAAAATAAGATACCTTTATTACAATCGCCGACGTTTCTGGACCAAATTGTCTCATTTTCAAGGCTAAAAAGTCAAATAAATTTGTAAACATTAAAATGACCCAGGCAAAAATGAAATAAAAAAAAAACTACAAATAGTTATTTAGAATTGACAAATGAAATTAAAATACAGACGAGAAGGCACACCTAAATATAAAGTAGAAAGAAAGCAGAGTGACAACGAAGTGTACCATGGGGTTCCTTTAAACACTTACGACAGGTATAGAGGCACATATTTTATTGTAGGGATGCTTTTTTTAAAAAGGCGTGTGTTTTTTTCATTTTTACTGTCAATTTTTTAAAGAACTATACTCTGAAAGCTTCATGAGTATGTTAAAAATGAGGCGGGTTTTGTTCTTAAAACCATGTGATCTGTTTTATTATTGTTGCAGAATGCAGTCTTACCAGAAGGTAACAACAAGATACTTATGGATAAGAAAAGGAATGCTTTGAATATCCAGTTAGAAAAGGGAAATCACCTAATCTTCTCTTTATATTTTCAGTATTATTCCTCTTGCGTATTTTAGCTATGTATATTTATTTACGTGTGTGTATGTTTTTTTATGGAATATTTACTTCTTGACGTGCTCTTTTTTATGGGCATACCTGCTGAAACTTTTTCTACCACCCCATCCTTTCAGAAAAAAAAACAATGTAACATGTCTTAGACTTAGAAAATTAAGCAGAAATTAAACGGAGATAAAAACCCATGCCAACAAATATTATATTTTATGAGAGAGAGAGAGAGAGAGAGAGAGAGAGAGAGAGAGAGAGAGAGAGAGAGAGAGAGAGAGAGAGGATAACCAAGTTATCGAAAATGGAAAATCTTAAGACTACAAGATTCTCCAATTAAGTTCAGATTGACGATGTGATTTGCGATCTCCACCGTCTCATATTTGGCGATGTCCCAAGTTACAAAAATGCGTTCTCTACCATGTCAGGCGTCTAATGAACTCATTTTTATTGCGAGGCTTCAAAGGCGTCCTCGCTAAAAGCAGTCAGGATGTTTGAAGTGCCAAAAGGGAAAGTAGGAAATCCTGCTGAATTGCTCTTAGGTCGGATGGAAAGTGTTCCTCTCCTACTGTTTTTCTGTTTTGTATTCCTGCATTAGGTGCGTTGCAATTATAGAGAAGTGGTTGTCTTTGTAGGAAATGTGATAATAAGAAATCTTAGTTCTTGTGTATAGGATATTGATTTCCTTTCTCAAGCAGCTCAATGGTCAATTATCGAAGATGATATCTGAGAAAACTTAGTTTATGTAACTTCAATAGAACCCAGCCTACTGGTTAATCACTTCCTCAGAAAATATGAAAGATACTGATCTTGCAATATTGTCATTTGTATTAAGGGATCGATGATTTTTTTTGACAGCTTGGGTTATCAATATTACATGCGAAGGTTTAGTATTATTAAATTTTGTATACTTTAACCCATTAAGGCTGACAAAGATCTACTGGCTAATAATGCATTTTTTTTTTTTCAGAAAATGCCTCTTTCAGGCCACCTCATTGGAACAAATAGCTATTTTTGGGACAAAAATAATTCCTCACTTAATTTCAGTTGTTTTATTTAAGAAAAAGTTATTATTTTCTTAAAATTACCACCGCCAAGGTGGTTTTGTTTTGCCTTTATATGTCTGTCTGTCTTTCCATCTGCCTGTTAGTCGGTTAGTGGCATTATACATAAAGTTATGGGTGAATTTTGACGAAATTTTTAAGTGGTAGAAAATGGACAGAGAAATATTTTATAAGATTATTTCTCTTATGTGGGCAAACTCGAACGTCTGACAGTACGTACCGACTACTTTCAGTTGATGTTGGCAATCATTCGGCTGCCAATAGACGTACGAGTTGATACCGAGTCTGCCGTACATATCCCCGTCGTGTGCAGACATACTTGTGTTATGTGAAGAGGAATTTATTCCATGAAGGAAGAGTGAGACAGATATTGACTAACCTTCTTGAATCAACGGTTATTATAGGAATGCAAGAGTCGAGGGGGGAAATGACTTTAACATAAAGTGAAAGAATAAGGAAATATACAACGAATGAGCAGGGATCTGGAATCAAAAGGCGCAGCGAGGTGTGTCCTGAAAATAAGAGAGGTGCACCATGAACATCCAAATGAAATGTATGACAAGAGTATAATTTCGTACCGTGAATAAGTAGGGTACTGATGAGTACTGTGATTCACTAACTGATGGTCCTCTAAAAAGTATACAGTTTAGTTGTTTTTTCTTCCTTAACCTAATTTATATATATATATATATATATATATATATATATATATATATATATATATATATATATATATATATATATATATGGAGCCTCGTGAATGTGGTTCAAATCCGCAGCTGACTGATCAGAGAGGCGGACACTTTGCTATCCGTGTAGACATCCCGGGATTATGTATGTAATCAACGGATAGGTTTGTTTAAAAGCAAATGGGTGTTACAGACTAAATACACACGAAAACAAAGCCACTCCAACATCTTCTAAAAAAACTTCTCTCGAACTCTCGACCTACCCGCCTTCTCTGGGAGAAAGGGCGTTGGGTCTGGTATGATACATGTATACACTGATGCCAGGCAGGGCAGCCGATCGAGACTTCTACCCTAAAGCCAAATCAAAAGTCCAAAAGAAGGCATATACAGAAATGGGAAAAAAGCATGTTAAAAAAGAAGAAGAAGAAGATATATATATATATATATATATATATATATATTTTATATATATATATATATATATATATATATATATATATATATATATATATATATATATATATATATATATATATATATATATATATATATATATATATATATATATATATATATATATATATATATATATATATATATATATATATATATATATATATATATATATATATATATATATATATATATATATATATATATATATATATATATATATATATATATATATATATATATATATAGATATATATAGATATATATATATATATATATATATATATATATATATATATATATATATATATATATATATATATATATATATATATATATATATATATATATATATATATATATATATATATATATATATATATATATATATATATATATATATATATATATATATATATATATATATATATATATATATATATATATATATATATATATATATATATATATATATATATATATATATATATATATATATATATATATATATATATATATATATATATATATATATATATATATATATATATATACATATATATATTATATATATATATATATATATATATATATATATATATATATATATATATATATATAGCCTATATATATATATATATATATATATATATATATACTGTAACGACCTAGTGGGCCAGTTAGCAGCTTTAACATACTCAGGACGGGGCTGTCATGACTGACGGCAGATGCAACAAACAAAGGAGGAGAAAACAACAAAAACAATAAAGAAAGCAAAAATTAATTTATTTACAAAATTTACAAGCAGGTCTGAAAAAAGATAAAACCATAAATACAAAAACCAAAAGGCAGAAATAAACAAAAAGTAGCTGCTAAGAAAAAAAGGCAAAATAAACAACAGCAGGCAGAAAAAAAAAAAACCATCCCTCCATCAGGGACAGCCCTCAGCTGTGCAACAGGGATCAAAAACCCATCAACCAGAAAAACCCCGATGGAGACGTCAGGTTTGCTTAAAAATGAGCAGCTCGTGGTCACAGACTAAATACACACGACGTGCTCCACTTCGTAAAAATTTGCAAAACTCGACCAACGTCGACAAAATCTTCTGCTGCCAAAAAGACCCGATAAGCAAAAAAACGGCTCACATGAAAACATCAAAACAAAAAAAAACTCAGAATCCACAAAGGAACTCCAGCAGTTCCCACAAAACCATCACTAACGTGACACCTCCCACCTAAAAGAAAAAAAAAAAGATTTTTTTTTTTTACACTGCCGTAACAACCCCGCCAGAAAACAGGGCCCTGTCACGGTCGCCATTGTAAAGACTGGGGCCGTGAACATACTCAGGACGGGGCTGTCATGACTGCTAGATGCAACAAACAAAGGAGGAGAAAACAACAAAAACAATAAAGAAAGCTTATTAATTTATTTACAAAATTTACAAGCGAGTCGAGACTGGTAAAAGATAAAACCATAAATACAAAAACCAAAAGGCAGCTCTAAAAACAAAATCAAGTTAAATAAACAAAAAGTAGCTGTAAAAAAAGAGGCAAAAATAAACAACAGCAGGCAGAAAAAAACAAACATACGTCCTCCATCGGGGCACCAAGAAGCCCTCATGGGGGACAAAAACCCATCAACCAGAAAACCCTGAAAGACGTCAGACAGCCTCACGCTATCAAAGATGAGCAGCTCGTGGTCAGAAGATATCATATCACACTCCACCTCTACGACGTGCTCCACTTCGTATATGTTGCTCAAAAACTCGACCAACGTCGACTCCAAAAACTGCCTATGCTGCCACTGTCGCTATATACTGCCCTACAGACCCGATGAAGCAAGAAAAATAGCTATGATAAAACATAAAAAAAAAAAAAAACTTGAAGGTAAGGAGGCAGCAATCCACAAAGGGAACGAGGCAAACCAGTAGTTCAAAACTATATAACGTGACACACATATATATACACATATATATATATATATATATATATATATATATATATATATATATATATATATATATATATATATATATATATATATATATATATATATATATATATATATATATACATATATAGTGTTTCTTATCAAAGTCGCCACCAAGTAACAATTTCTTAAAGCGTGTCCAAGACCCGCAGCGCTATCCAGAACCAGTAGTCTTTTACTCGCTATACTTCAAGGACATGAAATAGTCTCCCTGGTATGCTGCAGATGTTATAAAGGTTTAAGGAGGCTGAAGTGTTCCTTCAGAGAGACAAGTATCATAAACCCAAGTCATTTTTATTTTATTTTTTCACGGCTTTTTAAGTGTATGATACTGATAGGTTGTTGACTTTTTTATCTGTGTCTGCTTATTCTTCCCATGTATAACACTCTGTTCATTATCATATTTTCTTTTTTTCCAAACGTGTAGGTCCACATCAAAGACCCAATTAGTTGTGACGCATTTTCATTTTAATGAACTTGAACATATCTTATATAGACTTCTTATTCCTTTATAGGTAGCTTAGCAAGATACTGTCTTTATTGGTTTGCTCTTTGTGAGAATGTGCTCAAGTGAGTAAAAAATTGATAGTAATTGTCCACATTCCAATTACTTCCTTCCTAACTGAGGTCTTTTTTTATTTGCACTTCTTTCTAGCCAAGTTATAAACAGAGAATATCTCCCAAAGACGCCATGTTTATTCATTGCAGGTACTCCAAATTTATCAACTGCTAATTTACATTGAAGTCACCCAGCTTCGAAAGCTCATCCCATACGTTTAAAACAACCTGGAAAAGATTCTTAAGACCAGAAATATTTTGCCACATGTGAACTTTATTCCCTTTCTTTGGGATACATGTATTAAGTGTCATAACTTTTTCTCGTACTACCCTCAGTTTCAGCAGCAAAACAACACATTTGTGCTTTTTTCACACCCCTGGAGTAGTCGTCCCAAAGTGACAAGAGCTGCGTTCTCCCTTGCTATTCATCTCTCTGCCACGACAGACACAGTTAAGCTTTGCCTTGCTAGTCGTAAGTGCGCTGATTTCACCTTTCTTTTCTGGATCTAGAAACCTTTTTAAATGTATATACGTTCAATTTTTTCCTCTCATTTGTTCCGAATTCACCCGTCATGATAATCACAATTTAGAGTACCCTCTCCGCCCTTTCATTTTCAGCAACGATTGTAATGTGTAAGGTCGTAAGTCCGCTGCTTTGTTTCTTTCACACGTGGAGACTGCCGAGAATGTTATATTTGAAATTCCTATGACTAGACATAAGAAAATAATTTATTTTCAATATCATTGAAGAGAAAGACTTTCTTACTAAGTTGTACTCAACTCCATAGTTTTCTATACGCACATATCTATCTATCAATCTGTTAATATTAGAATCGAAATTATTCAAGTTATACAAAATCTTTAGAATTAAGTATCTTATCCCCAGCAAACTGTAACAGTAACTCCTCTGAAAGGTCATTAAAGAAAATAATATTCTTTCTTTTGTTTTTCTATACTTTTCTGCTTAAAGAAGCTGGTTTCATTATTTATAAAGGCACCCAACTGTTGCTGAACTGCAAATCAAGAAGAAAGGCGATAGAGAACGCTGCCTCGAGCGTTTCAGAATTTCAAAGAAGTAATAGTTTACTTGGACGAAATACCGTCGCCAGTTAAATTGATATTTTGATTGATTGTTCATCTTGTCTACGATGTCTTGTATTTTCTTTGAAGTGCTATCTTCATTCACCAAAAGACGCAATTTTCCATGAACAACAATAATAAAAAGAGTAATTGCTTACAATATAATTGAATGCTAATATTTTTCATTAGACAGATTACTTCTCCAAATCATTTCCTGAACCGCTACTGCTTTCTTGCCACTAATGTTTTATGATTCACATCTTCTGTAACACTCAAATGTTTGTATAACTGAACTACTGTTTGTGTGTGGGTGTGTGTTATTTGTACTGACATTGAGCGTTTCACCCATTTGGCCTCGGTTACTCTCACAACATCAACATTGCCTACATTATCATTTCTCTTTACTTTTACAAATCTGTCTTCATCATCCCGCAACATATATTTCTTAGCATTGAACATTCTATATTCCATTGTTCTTTTCATCTTCAAAAAACGTTCTGCTATTATCCTTTCTTTCCCTTACCTGTCATTTCTTCTTTCTTATATATTTACAACAATGGAAGCACAACACACTAATGCAGTAAACCAGTGCTACACCAGACTAATTAATCCCTGCGAAAATATTCCCGTAAATCATCCTGTCCATCATAAGAATTTCTAGTTGGGTCTTTCAAACTACCTTTTATGGCTTTCATCATCTGGACCATCCATATTTTTAAATACAGAAAGTTGTTATCTTATCATGTCTTTGTCCCCTGTTTCAGTTTCTCAAACATTCCTTCCATGCACCTTCTTAGGCAAAATGATAACTGTTATGGCCTGATATAATTATCACTTCTTCCCATAGTACCTTTATCTCTGTGTAAAAAGACAATTAAGCCTTTTGTTCATTCCCCTCTGACCTTTCGTGAATAAACTAATTCTCTTACACCTTCATGGTCCACTTAGCAATATTCTCATCTTTTACCACAGAGCTAATTATTCGTTTGGTCGTTCCGTTCTCAAACTTCTGAAGGTGGTCCTCGAATCCTAACAGTTATGCCCACAACTCTTTCCTGGTTTATTCTGTTCCTTCCAACTCTAGCATAATTTGCTTCTGCTCTTCTCTTAAATAATTCACCGTAATTGGAATAGCAATCAGCACAAGCTTACATATTCTTTAGATGAAACTTGTTTGCCCGGATTTTTTTCTAGTATGTATTAGCTATTTTAACATTCTCTACCTCCAGTTTAATATGATTTTTTTCCTGAAATTATTTATTATGATTTCCTCAACCATTTTATTGTTATTCAATATTTGTTTCCCTTTTTTCCTTGGGTCCCACGTTCTGTCACTCTCATATAGGTTTCTCCGTTCTGTGCAATAAAAGTATGTTAACAAGTGTTATTATGTTTTTTTTTTATTTAAACACTAACCTTTTCATTTCAGTAACTCATTATGCGCTTCTTTTATTCCACATTCCTCTTTAATTATCGCTAATTGTTGTTTTAAATACCATATTATTCTTCTTTTTTTAAAGTAATGTTTGATTGCTGAATGTGAATGGACTAAAATTGTTGGCTTATAACATGTTTCGAATAATGGTGATTTAAATTATGAGGAAAATAGAGATATATATGACTAAATATGTGGTAAAAGTCACCTACGTGGAAAAAAAAGGAGTTTGGGTTTTTAAGGTACTTTGATAAGCAAAGAAATAGAAGAATATACCTTTAAAAGGGTCATTAGTTTTTGAGTCTTGGCAAAAAAGAAGGAAACGGAAATTGAGAAGTTACATAATATATTTTTATTACCCTTAAATATTACAATACCTAATAGTAATGACTTGAATAATGGTAAGTGAAAATAATTGTACTATGATTCATGAAGACATTAAATTTTTCCTAAAGTATAAGGTCAAAATAGATAAGAATAAATACTTGAATTTATTACAAGGTAAGGATTGTAATGACATACTTTATAACACAATCTGGACTTACAGCGTTGTGCTAGAGCTAAATATTCTATACCACCTTTATTGAAACCTTTAAGCTTCATCTTCAAAGATATAGCAAATCTATTGACAACAACGTAAAACATCCATTTCCTGAATTGTGTTGTTTTCCTTCCATCTTTTATATTTCCCATTATTTGTTAGGACCACATATTGGAAACAAAGGAGAAGAATATATGTAGTGTTTCTTTCTGGAAAATTAATTTCATAATTTATGTAACATGCCCTACATAATTCCATATTATTTGTAGATACACACACACACACACACACACACACACACACACACACACACACACACACACACACACACACACACACATATATATATATATATATATATATATATATATATATATATATATATATATATATATATATATATATATATATATATATATATATATATATGTATATATATATATATATATATATATATATATATATATATATATATATATATATATATATATATATATATATATATATATATATATATGCTTAAAAAATCACAGTAGATGCACGTGACTTCAGTGTATAAGCGAATCCCACAGGAAAAAGACAGGCAGAAGTTCAGTACCAAGCGCTTTCACGTTTATTGACGCATCGTCGGGGCACGAATGAGACACAAATATAAAGAAGGTTACAAAGTAAACAAAAAGAACAAGAATACCAGATGGTCAGTTGTCAAAGGGTAATAAACAGAAAGTTAATCCAGGATAATCCGGGATCGAGCTGTCACAAACTGAGCCTAAGACCAAACAAAAAGAAATACTAAAGTTTAGGCTTACAAAATCCAAAAACTTATAACCTTGAATACCAGATGGTTAATTGCAGGGGTTAAAAAGATAAGGTTAATCCACGGCAAATCCGGGATCACTCGGTCACAAACTAATCCAAATATATACTTAACCATAAGGCAAACGGAATCTTACCCATTCAAATTGCAGAAACATGTACAAAAATTAATATTAATTTTGCTTATATTTATCGACAACTTTTTTAATTATTAAAGCATCAAGTTTAAATAAACCAAGACTTAAATTTAGAACACTTTCATTATTTGACTTGATAAAACAAGATTCGATGATATTCCTTTTAACTGCGTCATTGCACGGGACTAAAGGTCTTGCTTTACTCCAGTTAATAGGATGATCTAAATCTCTCATATGTACGAATAGTGCATACGATATATGGCCAGTTCTCACAGAATATTGGTGTTGTTTGATTCGTTGTGAAAGTGGTTTTCCAGTTTGTCCATAATATATTTTATCACATTTTTTACAAGGAATTTCATAGATGCAGCCAGAAACATCTTTAGGAGAATTTTTTATCACTAAACTCTTAACATTAAAATTACTGAAAACAACATTTATGTTGTAAAGGTTTAAAATTCCACGAATTTGTAAAAACCTTTCATCATACGGTAATTTGAGAATATTATGCGTGCTGAACTCAAGTTTGTTATTAGTTAAATAAAATGTTTTAAACTTGATGCTTTAATAATTAAAAAAGTTGTTGATAAATATAAGCAAAATTAATATTAATTTTTATACATGTTTCTGCAATTTGAATGGGTAAGATTCGTTTATATATATATATATATATATATATATATATATATATATATATATATATATATATATATATATATATATATATATATATATATATATATATATATATATATATATATAGAGAGAGAGAGAGAGAGAGAGAGAGAGAGAGAGAGAGAGAGATTATATGAGTGTGCGTGTCCCTCATAATGTTATGAGATATGTGAGAGACGTGTGTGGAACATTATCAATCTTTTGGTAGCAAGCTCTAAATCAAGCAAGGTGTTAGAAAAAATATAAATTTTTACCACTTAAATAGGGTGTTATATTTCGAAACAAGTGTTCGGTGATTGACTACATGCAGTTCCGTTACAGTGGTGAATGGCATAATAAGAACTTACTAGAATACAGTAAGAAATTAGTTTGTTGTACTGACAATTAGCAAATATTTTTATATGAACTGTAAAATAAAGTAAAACCAAATAATTGACTTGTCTTATATAACGATTTTGTTTTTCACTTCCATTCGTATTTCACTTCCACTAATAACAAGCTATCATACCATAAAGAAAAGTGGCAGGGGATTGCTTAAACCCATCTAAGATGCCGATAATAACGATAGTTAATAAAGAAAATAACGCATTGGGGGAAAACTGTTGAATGGATGATAAAACACTTTTTTTTTTTCGTCTCTTTTCTCATTCTCAGTGTTTCCGTTATTATGTGGTGCAGGATATTTTTATTTTCTTTATATTATTACTTCTAATCCATACATACAACTATTTACAGATTATTTATAATTTGACAATGAAACCAGAGATAGTAATGTTAACAGCCATAATAATGAAAATAAGATTACTGAATGCAGAGTACTATTATCCTTTCCAATATCGTCTCCAACCACGAATGTTTTGAAAACCGAATACCAAAGCTTGTTGCATCAGTCCTTTTGTATCATCTCGTTTCAGATCAATGTATTGTAATTAACCCTGTGAGAGCGGAACATTTGTTCATCTGAAGGCATTAGACTAATCTTATTTTCTCGAGTTGATGACATGAAATTAACTTGATATACTTCACAATTTCATTAACAGCAGCCACTTGTCTTTGTCACCGCTTTTTGTAACTTTGCAATAATGGGAGAACCATTCCGTTAAATTTGTGCGTGTGTATGACACTCACCAGTGGGGTTCCTCGTGATAATGATTAAAGTGAGAAAAAAAGTTAATTGAAAGTAATGACGCTAGTGCAACGATACAAAGAAGCGATGATCTTTTCACACACGTTCACACTAATAAAAATGAAAAAGCAGATGACAGGTAAAGAGACCGTTCAGTTGGTAGAAAAGGAGTTCTTGGAGAAAATGGCATTAGGGAAAGTTTCATGTAAATGTGCTTGAAGGTGCCTTGAGTTTTGGAAATACATGGTTCCCAAAGAAGAGTAATTAAAAGTATAATTAGGAAAGGTAAATGGTAAAGAAAAGAGCTTGTTAGATTATGTATTATTACGGGGTTGATACATCTGGTCGTTATTAGGAAAAAGCAGGAATTAAAGCATATAGAAGTTTAGTTGATGACAATTGAGGAGAAATATCACTTTAAATCGATTGACAATTGGGAGTGCTAAAGGGGGAATGGAAACTGCATATAAAAGATGGTTAAAAACGGGCAAATGTTAAAGACACTGAAGTGGAAGGAATATATGAGGAGTATGTAAAATTCAACGAACTGTCCATAGACTTGACATGATTAATGAGCAAGTGGATCGTAGATGCAAAGATGCTGTCAAAAGGAAATGTTTGTTCTACTTATTACAGAGTTAGTATTTGTGGTTTTATTGGAAAGGATAAAGGAGAAACAGATTTGAACGATGCAAAAGTAGAAGGGATTGGGATAATTGTAATATGTGTCGAGGGGAATTTTGAGGCTCTAGGGGTCGTTTTGACTGTAAATAAGGGGCTGAAGTACTATTGGATATTAACTCATCCAAGTACGTTAACTGAAGTTATGCATTTATTTAATTAATTCAACGAATGTCCCTCATGTTATATTATTCATGAAACACGGACTGCTCAAACCTAGAAACCTAGACCTTTCCAGTATTAAATATCTCTTCATACAAACCATACAAGTGATTTACATAACAGAAATTTTGAAAATATAGTAACCCTATTTGGAAAATTAATTCCTTCCAAACAATAACTCCGGAACTGGATACCATCAAAAGTTTAAAATCTTCAAACACTTCATCTTAAAACAGACTACCGAAAAAATAGTATTCCTAGGAATCATCACTAAGACCAATAAACTCCGAGTATTTGATCACCAAAAAAAAAAAAAAAGGTAACACTAAAATCATCCAATTATGGATATATATTTTCCGAAAATTTCAGCTCCGAAAACAATTGTGCTTCAAAAATTATAGTATACCAAACTTAGTGCAAAATAAGAGTAAATACATTCTCCTGCCAAACCAAGTTCTAGTGGATTTTCCTTAGGTAATTCTAAGTGTATAAAAATCCATAATGATGTAAAAACAACATTTCTCCAATGGAAAATTTTGTAAGCATATGAAATGATAAAAGAATATATGAAATTTTATCTTCTTACAGTGGAAAAATTCCGTTACACTTTTAATTCATTTGAAATTTACGCTTCGAATGGCATTTGTTTTTATTAACATTCATAGCATAAATGTAAGAATAGGAACGAGTTATAAAATTTCTCACATTCTAACTAATGAGTATTAGCAAATAGTTGTGCATTTGCTAGTTTGGTTAATGCATATCCTAGCGTATTCGGGGTATTGTGCTGTCAAATCTTACAGAGTATTGAGCGTTTTTGGATAAAGAGAAGAACTGAGAGAGAGAGAGAGAGAGAGAGAATAAATGTCGACTGAAATTATGGGGACCACTGACTTGAAATTCAAGCTTCCAACAAATATGGTGTTCATTTAAAAGAACTAACAGAAGATAATAGGAAATACAGAAAGACGAGATCGGTTATTGGAGAAGAAAAAATAATAGATTAATAAATAGATAGAGAAAGATTCAAGAAAATGGATTAATAAATAGATAGATAAGAATTCAAGAAAATTCTAAAATGTTACAAGAAATGTTTTAAGGTAGTAAGGCACTTCACCTTTGCTAGAAGTTCCAATTACCTAACATCCTCAGGGAGACTGTTCCAGAGGATGACGGTAGAGGAATAAAGGACCTTTGCGACTGAGAAGTTAGAAAGAGTCACATTTACTGCATATCGTTGCTGCTGTTCAGCAAATCTGGTTGCTCTCGGCAGGAAAAGAAGATAAGTGATCAACTGTGAACATGAAAGATCTCTATTAAAGCACAACTTATGAAAAATTGGCAAACAAAAGATCATTCGCCCATGGTCCAAGTCATAACTGCTGATGTCAGGATGCAGAAACCTACCACCGCGAACTAATCTATCTAAAGGAGATAAATCTCTGGCAGAAGCAGACATCCACACTGGAGAACTGTATTCTAGCAAAAGAAGAACAAATTGCCTAAAGTACGTTTCACTGATTTCATCAGTGTTGCAAATATATGATGCCTTACGTCCACAGCCTAACTTCCGTGCAACATTTGCTAACCCTTTCATTAGATGTTTCTAAAAAGTAAGATGTGAGTCAAAAGTCACACTTAGAATAGTTAAGGCTCCAGTCTCATTCAACAGTGTTCCATCCACCTGAAGGGGAGGATGGGGTGGAAAGTCTGTACGAGATATGCTAATCAACTGTGTTTTTGTTTTACTGGAGTTCAGCCTCATACCCTGCCGACTACACCGTCCACTAATCCGGTCCATGTCCCAATTGAGACTGAGAGTAGCCTCATTTCTCATAAGTGGAGTTTACTACACCAACAAGTTTTGCATCATTGGCAAACTGAACAAACTTGTTTTCCAGGCCCAATAACCATTAACCATTAACAGCAACTGCTATCTATAAGGAAATCTTGAATTAAATCTAAAGCTTATTGACCCACTCCAAGATTCTGAAGTTTATAACTAAGTGCCTTGATGATTTACTAAGTCGAAATCAGTACTAAAATCAATGGAATTACCTTACACTCAAAAACCGTATCAAGGTTCTCTTCCAAATGACATGTCAAATCCAAAAGAGCATTGCCCGTACCTAACTGCTTCCTGTAGGCATATTGACTGCCAACTAACAATCCTTTAGATTCCACATTCTTATATAGTGGTTTAAAATAAGTTTTTCTTCAACTTTGGAGGGCACAGGGAGAATTGAAATTGGCGGGTAGTTGCTGCAGTCTACAGACATGCCAATCTTTGTAACAGGCACTTCATTAAAAGTTTGTGCTCATCCACAAATACTACGTCGAATAAAAGTCCATAGATTCTACTAATCTTGGGAGACAACACACTAGAAACCTTTAAAAAAAGTGGGGGGGGGAGAAACCATCAGGGTCTTCTCCACTCAAGCCATCAAGATTGTCAAGAATGTTCTTAGCATCCCTAGAGCAAAATGCAAATTTTGAAAGAATAGGTTCAGGATGACTAGTATCAAGGAGGTAAATGGAAATACTTAGTCTGATGGATTGGGGCAAAATCCCATTTTCTGATACTTAATTCATGGCTGTTGTCGCAAGGGGAACAACGGGGTGAAGTATGGTGGCTTCCCTCTTGCATAAGTTTGTCTTTCTGTAAGATTGTTTGTTCAAGGAGTTATGGAAAAGGTTCAAAAGATTTGTAATAACCTATCATCAAAGAAATATATGACACTGCAATTATGAAGGCTCAAGTAAAAATAGATAATAAAAACGCTTTTTCCTTTCTGCTTATTTTTGGACCTCATTGTTTTCAAGTTCTGCTCCCAGTAGACTTATGGCACGGGAAAAGTTTTTTTTTTTTATATATCGCCTGTTGTTGTTGAGAAGGGACGTTAACCCTGAGCTTAACTCTCAGTCTTTGTCCTACTCACGGAGAGAAGAGATTCTCAAACCTCAGAAAATACAAGAAAATAATTGTTAAAAATTACGTTAACATTAGAAAATGGTCCTAAATTCACAAAGCAGGCCCAAGCTCCATCCATCTTTCTCACCCTCTCGCTCGCGCAATCTCTTTTTCTGTTGGCTCCCTGAAAACCTGTAACTCTTCCCCTTGGTTATTTAAATGGCCGCTATGCAACGTACCTAAACTAAAAACAAGAGCGAGAACGTAATTTTTAATTACATATTAAGCAAATTGATTACGGAGGAGGAAAAAAGACTAATCATACCACCAATAAAGACACATCTGAATTCCTTAGAACCTGCTGTACTTCTAGACCGAGGGAAATTCCTCGGCGAAACTAAGTTTCTCTCCAAAGTTTTGAAAGGAATGCATTATAATCTTTTAGGAAGTCAAGTAGTGAATATCGTGAACTCCGCAAGTAAGACATTTTAGAATTGCGAGAGAGGGCAGTGATGTAGAGAATAGCAAGTTAAAAAAGCGCCGAAGTTTCTTCGGCGCAATCGAGTTTTCTGTACAGCCGCTACAGCGTATAATCAAGACCACCGAAAATAGATCTGTCTTTCGGTGGTCTCGGTATAGTGCTGTATGAACCGCGGCCCATGAAACTTTAACCACTGTTCGGTGGTAGCCTATCCTATTTCGGTGCCGGAAGCACAATTATGGCTAACTTTAACCTTAAATAAAATAAAAACTGATGAGGCTAAAGGGCTGCAATTTGATATGCTTGATGATTGGAAGGTGACTGATCAACATACCAATTTGCAGCCCTCTAACCTCATTAGTTTTAAGATCTGAGGGCGGACAGAAAAATTGCTGACAGAAAAAAAGTGCGGACAGAGAGAGCTAAAAATTAAGTCCGAAAACGGTCAAGTAGGAAAATGAGAAAAAATATTGTTGAGAAAATATTTATAAGAAAGATTAAAGGAGAAATCTGAGTAAAAAAATGATTAAGGAAGAAAATGAGATGCTGCCTAAGAACTAAAAATAAAAAATTAAAACGATGGAAATAAGTATTAAAGAGGCATATATATATATGAGGAAAAGAATGAAGACGAAAATTGAGAAATAGAGATGCAAAAAGAAATGATTAGAAGAGGAAAATGGAAAGATTAAGCAGGTAGGAATTAAAAAAAAAAGGCAAAAGAATCAGCGGAAATAGTAGCAAAATCAAGTATTTAGAAGGGGAATAAACGGAAAAAATTAAAAGGAAATAAGAAATAAGATTAGCAAGAAAAAAATATAAAAAATGGAAACCAGAAGTGAGTAAAACCTCCATAAGATAACTAATATTGTAGTCATATGCAAATACGCTCAGTAACTGATCACTGATTTACAATTTCATGCGTCTCTGTCTCTCTATCTTTTTCCAAAATTTCCAGGTAAAATTTATATACAGCCAGCACCTACTACCGTTTCGTTCATGTTAATGAATGTAGTTCCGCTCTATCTCGGAAAAAATGCCAAAGGGGCAATTATAACTAATAACTGGTTAGTCACCTGGTTGATTCGAACCACCAACAGCAACTACCTCAGACTTCAGAGACAGGTTGTTTCACAATTAGGCTGCCACAAGAGGTACAAGTTGAAATTGCATTTACTGTACACATGTCCGTCAAATGTAGGTATTTGTACTTTGTGCCAGCATCAACCCATTGATATGTCTAAAACACACAGTTATTTTTTTTTTTATTTATATTATATCAACGAGACATTTTTTATATTCACACACATTAAACAACATATGTTGTTTGATGTCCAGTTCACTCTACCCTCTAAATAATAGCAAACTGGAATTATAATTTATGCAGGGTTAGTCACTCGAAAGATTCGAACCACTGGCCAAAACTACCTCAGACTTTAGTGGAGAGCTTTCTTACCACTGGGTAAGAGAGGTATTAATTGAAAATTACTCTGCTATACATATCCCGTATTTATAATTAGCTTCGGCATCACCCAGACCAACAATAACAGCCGATCAGTATGCATGAAACATAGTTATTTATGAATTTATATCACATCAGCTTGACATTTTTTTTTATATTCACATACATCAAGCTACAAATGTCATTTGATATCCATATTCACTCTACCTTGGAAATATTACCAAAGGGGAATTATAACTGCCAAATGATTAGTCGCATGGCAGATTCAGACTACCGAAATGCAACTACCTTGGGTTGTTTTGAGTTGGTTGGAGACAGAGAATCCTGTCCCAGGAAGAGGTCATAGCCTCCAGGGGGGTAACTGGCTACTGCAAGTGTGCAGACCTTTCTTCATTGGGGCCTCGTGACTGTCAAACAAACTGTTGGGAGAATCAATTTTACCTGATAATTACTCTCGATGGTGACGAGTTTGTTTTTCAGTTTTAGTCTCATGGGGGACTTTGTCTTCCCTTATCAGGGGGATTTGCCCGCCAGTGTCTTCAAATGTCTCGACCTGGCATGCAGGGTAGTTACCTTGAGGAGGTGCCACAATTATTGGGCCCCCCAGCTGGAGGGCCTAGAGATTGATGATTGGTAACTGCCACTGCAATGGCAGGTGTAGCGGCTTTGCTAGGGCACTTCTTCCAGAGGAATGAGTGCCCATAAATCTTACAGACAGAGCAATAAATCTTGCTAAAGTCCTTTTGAGGAGCTCGGGAAGGTTGAAGTTGTTTCTTGGATTGATCAGGGGGAGGCATTGTAGTGGCTCCTCCCTTAAAGTAGCACTGGGATTCTAAGTGCCCCTTCTTTTTGTAATGAGTGCAAACAGGAATTTTAGAACCGGGCCCATGCCTTGGTTGCACTTACAATGAGGTGTGACTTGATCTTTCGATGCAGGGAACTGGCATGAGAATGATAATGGTCCCAGTCATCCACTAAGCAGCAGCACTCATCGAAGGTCTTGGGACGTTTCTCACATAGGTAAGTGGCTAAGGAACTCAGAGCATAATAGAAGAAGTTTTCTAGTTGTATACACTCTAAGAGTTCCTCAAACATTATGATGTTAAGGGCTTCCAGCCAATGCTTGGCAGCTCGAGTCTTGTGATAGGCCCAATCTGTCCAACTTTGACATGCTTCCTTTGACTGGCGTTGTCTCCAGCGTTCAGGTGTCATTTCATAGGCCTTAATTGTGGCCTTCCTAACCTCTTCGTGGTCCCCCCTGAGCATCATTGGTTAGGGAGCGGAGAGCGGCTAGGCCTTTTCTGCTCATGTGTTTTCCAAGGATCAGGGAGAGTTCTGCAGCAGTAGGCTCGAAATTGGTGAAGACACATTCCATTTGTTCGAGCCAGGCCTCAGGTTCGGCATCATTCCCCACTGGAATTAGCGAGCTTATGCTATTGAGAGTGGACTGTGGAGTGGCCGGAGTGTGATATTTGGTCCTATGTTGGGCGAGCACTCAGCTGGCAAGCTTTTCAACTGCCAACACATGGTTGTACTGGCATTCCCTTTCTTGTCTTTCCAATTCAGTGAGGGCTCTCTTCTCCTGGGCCAAGGCTAGTTCAAACTGTTGTTGCTTCTCTACATCTTTCTTCTCTTCTCTCTTCCTCTCCTCCTTGGCTTCTCTCTCCTGTTTTGCAGCAGCTACTTGGTCTTGAAGCCATGAGTTCAGCTGTATCCCCCCCCACAAGATTCATCCCCTTCCGAATATCTAGGAAGTTCCTGTACTCTTCGGCAGACACAGACATGTTGCTGCGGCTGTTGTGAGCCTAAAGCTCCAAGTAAGGTACTAGATAGATAAGTAGTAGACGCATACAATCAATTGCATGGACTGGAAATGGAACTCTGCTTTTGTCGGGGTGTGGTTATGCAATGGTGTGGGCCAATAGGTGGCACTACTAGTAATGGGAGTGCCCCCTTGGTGAAGTGGCACTGGCACAAGTGCGAGGTCATTCCGGAGAACTGGGGATGGCACGGGGCCGGATGCTAATTGCAGTAATTCGGGCGAGGGCCTACAAATATTGGGCCAGTAATGCAATATTTACACGCTGGTGGGTTGCACTTAAGGAGCGGGTTGGTGCTAACACAGACCAAGTCACATAAGAAGCAGACTTGGAGCTGAATAAGCAAAACTTTCGAGATGAGCGACAAGTTACATACACACAACAATCACTTATATGCCGAGTGCAGATTTGAAAGCGAGTGAAAAGTTACATAAACAAGACAATTGCTCATTTGCCAAGTGCAGAAGTGAGGTTCTGAAGAAATGTAATTTGTTCAAACGAATGGGCTTGCAATTTGTTCCAGAGTACGACTCTGGTTTTACCAAAGAATAGTAATTTGTTCAAGTGAACGATTCTGGTTTGTTACGAAGAACAGTAACTTATTAAAAAAATGGGTTTGTTTTTTGTTCAAAAGAACGGTTCTGGTTATGGCTCTCATTCCTGAGAATCGAGCACAATTAAATGCATGAGTGTAGGTAAATGTGAGGCAAGTGTAAATTGGTTTGTGAGAGTATCGCAGAGTTTGAGAGCAGGCAAACTTCTAGTAGCAATTTGCAAAACAATGTAACAAATAGTTCACTGATACAACAAGTTATAAAACAATGGGTTACTAACAATAACACCATTCACATATAAATTGTTTAGACTGGCAATATTCTTAACATTAAAAGTTGTCGCATTCTCACCCATGAGGGACCTAACCTTAAGGAATGATAACGTCTATTTTAGATAGTGGTTTTCATCACAGAATTGTCACTGGGTTAAAATGTACCACAGTTATGTAAAGAAATAGTGTACATGGGACCTAAAAGTTAAAATGACGTTATGGCGTTAAATGTTGATCAAGTGCATGTTTGAATATTTCCCATTTTCTTTGATAGAATAATGTAGGCATATCATAAAATTAAATGAACACTGGGTATTACGAATTCTTACTTTATTTTACTAGGAATTCTTCTTAACACAGCTGAAGTGAGAGACGACTGTGTTGGTGCTTAGTGGCTTTGGTGTGAACACAAGCAGGTTGGGGGTGCGGAGGTTGCCAGATACCTGTGTCCTAACTATGTAAATTTAGCAAATTTCACTGTGAATAGAGAAAAATTGCGCACTTTTCTCTTAATGTATTACTTCACTAACTCACTTCCTAACTAATTCCTAATTAGTTAAGCCATGCAATTTGCTAACATGCGGTAGCAAGGGCCCCTGACTTCTGCCCAACTGGCAGTACTACGACCTCCGCTGTCTGAGGACTCACACAGGCGAGGCTCGCTGCCCTCATAAGCATACAGTATGGAATTCTGAATTTTAAGTATTCCTGAATCACAAAGTACGAATAGCAAATGGTAAAATGAATACTTACACTGTATACCTCTTTCCACTGTATGCCCATAGATTTAAAAGGGATTTTACATTACAGGTTCATTCCTGTGTTGCAAATTCTGCTAGCAAATGCTAGTTGCAGAAGGTTGCACAAGCAATACAAGATGCAAGCTGCAATCACTTGCTGGCCATAGTCGCCATTCTTATGAATGTTAATTGATCTATTACTCTTACCCTGACGTCACGGTTCCTGACTGATGATTAACACCCACAACAAACAAACAAAATTGTAATTTTAAAGAAATTTCACTTTGAGAAAGGACTCAGTAGAGAAATTCTAGGTCTTAGTTAATTGCATGTATTTGCAATTAATCAGTAGAGTAAATTACACAAAGCAATTCCTACTGGCACTTGGCACTTATGGTGCAAACTAACACAAACTTAATTAAAAGGAGCGCCGATAATTGTGCAATCATTACTCAAATCAGTCAACCAGCAAAAAATTCAATAACTGGAGTGCCAAACAATGGGGCAGTAAAAATTTAAATTTGCTAGATTGGGTTGATTGATGCCTGAGGACACAGTGGAACAGATGGAGATATGGTATTTAGAGCATTTCTGTAAACATGGAGAAAGGGCACATTAACACTCGGTACACTAAAACACAATCTAATTATACAAAGCGAAATTGTCAAAGACCCAATGAGTGAGATGTCACTTTATGATTAAGCAAATTATTACTGTTTAACACTGATGATTTATATCGACAATGAAACAGGTCTTAGCACATTGAAAAGAGAAACAGAAATGAGGATAAGAACAAAAGGAATGACCAAAGAACTTTCTATCTGGACTTTACCTTTACATGTTGAGTGGAGCTTTTGTGCATCAACTGCAATAAAGCCTCTGTACATGGAGCTCCCTTGTTACACTCAGATAGGCTTGGATAGGAGGCTCTTGGCCAAACAAAGGGGTTCTGGGGAAAGCCACTAAGGACATGCTTCCTCTGTGGGGTTTTGCCTGTGACTCTACTGCTTGCCCTCTCTCTCTCTCGGCATTTTTATGCTCTTCTCAACCAACTGGCTTTCAGTACCTGGGGCATGTCAGGCGCGGGCACTTTGACTAGTATGTGAAGTCGTTAAGGCTCTGCTTCTCTGTCTTTCAGGGACAAGGTGTTGATCTGGAACAGAAGATCTTAGGCCAGAGATCATTAAGGTCAAGTTAGAATGACCTTTTAGCGAGGCCTAGGAGGAGGATGATGGAAGAGCTCTTTTGACCATGTCAAATTTATTGTTGAATTTAAACTGGAAACAGGGATTAGCAGAAGGCTTGTCTCCTTGGGCTCAGAGTGTGTCTTCCAGACGAAAAACAGGGTGAGAGAAGTATGTAGCAATACTTCTAGATATATATATATATATATATATATATATATATATATATATATATATATATATATATATATATATATATATATATATATATATATATATATATATATATATTAACCAAAACTGACTAAGGTTTGCTGTTATTAAATAAGGTCAAACTGAGGAAGTCGATAAGTTCTCATATTAATCTAAAAAACCTTCATTAGGTTTCCAATGTACACATTTTTAAATTATTTGTTTTAATAATAAAGGAATGCTTGTGGTAACCTTCTGTAAGTTAAATGCAGTTACGGTAACTGTAAATGTATGGTAAAGGTTAACATTTAACAATTGACTTACGTTGACATGAACGTAATTTTTTTGTTGAATTTGTATTGCATGCCTAAAATTAGTTTTTTTTCGATAGATCTCAATTTTTCTTTTGTTTTACTTCTTCAAAATCATCTATATATAATTTTAAGCGACTGACGCAAGTTAAGGATGAGGAAAACATGAATTATTGTCTCGTTTCGTTTTGCTTCGCTTTGTCTACTTTCGCTTCGTTTGCAAGAACTCCGCTTTTACCGAAGCATTCAATCAATTCCAGCTCCGTTTTAATCTGGGTTCGTAATTTCCGAGAAAGATGTAATCGTCATAAAGCAGATTCCGGACACCAGAGACCTTGTTTCTCGTCAGCAGAAATATGCGGAAGGAATGGGATCTTATTATGGGATGTGAGTCTGGAATGAGATAGACTCATCCATTCCCTTTTCCTCAAGTTATTGCGATTCTTTATCATGGATTTATCCTTTTTTCTCGTCTTGTCTTTTCCAGCAATTTCAGTAGAAGTTCATTTTTCAGGCTCTCCTGACTAAACTGCCAACTTCCATGAAAAAGACAAGAAAACAAAAAAACTGGGTGAAAGGCAGAAGATCAAAAAGGAGATTTCTTCGAGAGAATGTGAAGAGAACAACAACTTTTCCTATTGAAATTGAGTAGAAGAGGAATTTCCATAGGGAGTAATGATGTCAACCAAATACACTTTATTGTCCCTCAGTCATGGTTCAAGCATGTCTCCCTTATAAAATTCTGTACTCCTGTAGTTTATTTGAAATTTAATATCATGTGAAATAGAGAGTTTAGGAAGAATACTTAAGATATAAAGAATAAGAAGACCCATATATATATATATATATATATATATATATATATATATATATATATATATATATATATATATATATATATATATATATATATATATATATATATATATATATATATATAATATATATATATAATGAATATGTGTGAATGTGTGTATGTATGTATATATATCCTAACGGGTTGATTTTCGGATTTAATGATGACCAACTCAGGATCTTAGATTCTTAAGCTGTCACTATCTTTAGTAACCGTTACTGGAACTCTCATGTTGAGAGCATCAGACCGTCATTAATGATCAGCTATCCAACTAACGACCAACCACCGATGCTTTTTTTTTTTTTTTTTTTTTTTTTTTTTTTTTTAAGTGATCCGTGGTTTAGTTACCAATGTACTCATCGGTAACTTTTTTTTTTTGCTTTACGGACTACAGTGCATTGTCAAGAAGGTAAAAAAAAAAAAAAACTCACACAGTGGCAGACAGTAAGGAAAATCCAATCTATTTTTCCATATTAATACCAAATTTTGGAAGGTATTTTGTGTAGGATTTATTATTAATATTCGATTACATTGTGTTCCTGTTTTGCGTAATATAACTATTAGCTTAAGTATGTTGTCAAAATGAAGGTAAAACTTTTCTGATAGCATCATACATACAATATATGAAGTACATTACGTATACTATGTAAATTATATTCGAGTCCATTGCTTCGAATGCTAATAGATGTGGGTAAAAAATTAATGAAAAGTAAAAGCAATTCACTGGACAAATTAAAGTGATTTTATGTATGCAGACAGCAATTAACATTTCAAGTGCTTGGAGCGTCTAAGCCTTCTGATAAGTGACACCGACCCTAGAGTGTGGTCAACATCTGGGCATTTTCAAGATATTATCCTAAAGCTAAAAAAATTCACAATGTTTCTAGCCTAAATTAAATTGCATTTCACACTTGATGTTTAGGTGAAGAAATTATTCTGAAAGGCATCATTTTTACAAAAATCATCATAATGTGTACAGAAATCGGATCAATCTAGGTCTGGTAAGTTGAAGGCTTAAAAGTCTACAAGTAAAGAAAAAATATATTAATAAGCTTTGCTGTGGAAAGGCTGGCGTAAATATCAATAAACTGTTTTGG
>NC_089782.1:60232021-60259521 GCF_040412425.1 Macrobrachium rosenbergii | reverse complement strand
CCATTCTAAGGAATTCCTAGGAAGGCACCTCATTTTATATAAAAATATGACCGTCGTTGGTAGTTGAGTAAACGGAAATGGTTTTTGCTGTGGATAAATTATCAATCTGTTTGACATGTAACACTTGAATTTCATTGGTAGCAACATGTTTGTAAGTTTTCACTACGCTATTTTCTCTCAATATCTATCTGTTTTGAAAGCAACTGTTTATTATTGTTAAAAAATGATTTGATTGGAAATGATTGTCCTAACGTTCATAATAAACTAATTTCTATTTTCATTTAAAATGACATCGCTTTATTCCTCGCGTACTTTTCAAACGTAATAGTAGTAAAACGATTAGGTCTTTACTAATTGTAACTTGGTACTGGAAGGTTAGAAGAGTATAATTAATTAAGATACTGATGGATAACTTGGTAGGTAACTTAGGCATTTTGTTATGAAACATATTTGCCAAATGCAGTCACAAAATATCTGTACAAAGAATGAGTATTACTTACAGCTGAAACTTTCGATTCTTTAGGGGAAAATATATCTACCAGGAAAACATCGAACATGAAAGACATAGAGAGAGAGAGAGAGAGAGAGAGAGAGAGAGAGAGAGAGAGAGAGAGAGAGAGAGAGAGAGAGAGAGAGACGATTTGTCATTGCTTCATGTATTCACTGACTCTTGTCCTCTCAGTACAGAATTATCTGATGTAATAACTCCCAAATACTTGCAGGACCTGCTGCCTCCATTCATCACCCCATCGTTGCCGGTTACCGTTTATCATCATATTCCTATTCTTTCTCACATTTAACTCTTTACTTTCTCGGCTTGCAAACACTCTGTCGTCACTTAAAGTTAAAGATATTAACAGGGACAAAGACATAATACACCATTGTCTCTGCTCCATTACTTATTCCAGAGCAGTCATTCGTTCGCCTAGAAATTCTAACGCACGCTATAGTTCCATCATAAAAGCAATAGATCGTTTAATCTTTACAACCAGAACATTTCACATTACCTGTTTATGGTTCTTTCTTAAGCTTTTTCTAGGTCCATGTTAACCTCGTACAATTTTTTTCCTTTTACTTTCAATTTTTTCAAATAAATTTTTTATAACAAACACTTGTTTCACATACTTACTCCTTTATTTTTCTGCAATAATGCCAGACAAATCATGAATGGCTACTCAATTTTCATTTTTCATATTTACTTTTGAAAATCATCAGGCCAAGAGAAAGAAGGGAAGCATGTTGACCAAGCGCTTTCGTTTTTAATGCACTCCCCTGTGTATGTGCTATCCGTCGATTTTCTAAGTGCTTCTGTTTATATCGGCTGCTTTATGTGGTTGTCTGCTAGTTTATTTAACTAGAGTGAGCTGTTGGATTGTGTTCGTTTATTACACCATTTTATTTCTTTGTTTCGGGTTTTGGTTTTCTTCTTGCCTGGCTTTTTCATTTTATTTATTTTTTATTTCATGGATAAGGACGATGACATGGATTTAAAAGTTCGTGTGTCCTTGCTTGTAAGCTATTAAAGTGTATATATGAAACCGTGTTTTAGCTTATACCTTTGTTTCTGTTGTTAATCGTGAATATGCATATTTTCATTGTTATGCTAACCTGAAGGTACAATAAATTCGTCTGTACGTAGCGTGTTTATGCATGCAGATTAGTGTTTGTATGCTCTGATGACTGGATGCATGACTAAATACATATACAATCAGAGCGTATAGTAGAGCGCATTTATTATTATGTATATTTATGTGGACGGTTGAAGTTGTATTTATTCAATTACAAGTTTGTATTGAGTAACTGACCCATGGAAAGTTGGAAGGTAAAGCCGATTCTCGTAAGAGTGAATTAATATCTCTCTCTCTCTCTCTCTCTCTCTCTCTCTCTCTCTCTATATATATATATATATATATATATATATATATATATATATATATATATATATATATATGTATGTATGTATAAGTAAAAGATGGCAATGCATTTTAAAGTGCCTTATATATCATATAGACACAATATGCTTTGGATTCTGTTACATCAATTAAAAAAAACAATTTGTAAATGCTTAGAAAAGTAAGATGAAAATAGATGGATTTGATTTTCTTAGGCTATACAGGATTAAGGAGCTTACAAGAAGAGATTCATTTGGCCACTACAATCTTTTGAGAGTGAGATTTAAAAAAAATGTATATTTATTTGATCATGAAATGTTGCTGTCTTTATCACTTTATGTATTCAGTATGTTCACATATCACCTCAGAAATTTAAAGGAGAGAGACAGAGTTCAACGTAGATATATTTATTTTTTGAATGTTCGAACAGTCCAGTCTTTTCTGTATTTGTTTACAGTTGCATCTTGGTATTAGATTGCTCCATTTTTATCAATTTTAGTTGAACGGTTCTTTGCGTATGCAAAAAAATATAACAGTTGTGTCCTATTCTTCATCTCTTTAATAACCTTTTAAATGTTCGTGAGATTTGACTGAATTTCTAAGCCGTTGATTACTAGAAGGCATCTCACTTGTTCTATATTCATATACACTTGTTGTGTTTAGATCTGAAGCCAAAAATGATTCGAATCGTGAGGTAGAGTTAACTCGTAGCTTGCTTTCCGCTTGCTTTATTACGCGAAAAATCGAGATGGGTTCCACAGAATTTTCAAGTACAGTCGTCGAAATGTCAGCCTTATAAAGGGTAAGTCATGGCTCTATGTTAGCAAAACCTTTTCACTGAAATTCAAAAAAGCTGTTGGGAGTCTCAGTCCTTTTGCAACGAAATCATTTTATCCTCTGATTTTTTTCCCGCGGTTTTTGCAACAGGCTGCTCATTAGGTTGATGTTAGGCGGCTTTTTGTGTAAGGTTATTTAACTAGCATGCCAAGACCAACAGGACTAGTACTTCGTAATTTTATTCTGCCTCTAAAACTTCTATAGTTGTACTCCAACTCCCTAGTAGCTAAATATACACTATTTTTTTTAACTCTCGGACTATTATCACTTACTCATATTCTATATAGGATTCACATTTTATAAGCAAACCTCTATGCCCATTGATTGTCCAAGCTTTTATGTAGCAGTTTAGTAACTGAGGGCCAAAGCTGAGCATTTCTGTTCTTAATAACCAACCTTCACCATATAGTAAGAATCTATGCTCATAAGGCATTCGGAGGATCTCTGAAATTACATAGATACCTGTCAGTTATTGCGCGCTGGTAGAAAATATGACGCCAGTTTTACTGGCCGCTCTTTTCACCATTGGGAAAATTCATATTCGGCTGCCCTCCTCTTCGAGAACAGTTGTCTTTGACTCATTGGCAATAAAACTCCATGTTAACTGGGGATTAATATATTAGCGTTCGATAACGGCGGGAAGAAGTAATGTTGCGGTGCTTTCTGTATGTCTTTTGTCTCCCTTTTTTTTAGAGTTGCCTTTGGCTAGGTTTCGAGATTCTCGATACAGAACTCTGCGGTCTTATTTTCATTTTGTGAGCGTTTATTTTCAATACGTGCAAAAACTTAGTTTTCCCTGGAATAAGAAAAAAGCATATGCAGTTCTCTAATGACATATTTGAAGGGGCAGCGTATATAGTGTAAACTCCATTTTGGTGTGAGCAAATGAGAAAGAGGAAGATATAGTCGAATATTCATATACACATACACACACCAGAGAGAGAGAGAGAGAGAGAGAGAGAGAGAGAGAGAGAGAGAGAGAGATGCGCTCGCATTTACATGCATTAACACGAAATTGTCATTGCTTCATGTATTCACTGACTCTTGTCCTCTCAGTACAGAATTATCTGGTGTAATAACTCCCAAATACTTGCAGGAACCTGCTGCCTCCATTCATCACCCCATCGTTGCCGGTTACCGTTTATCATCATACTCCTATCTTTTCTCACATTTAACTCTTCACTTTCTCGGCTTGCAAACACTCTGTCGTCACTTAAAGATAAAGATACTAACAGGCACAAAGACATAATACAACATTGTCTCTGCTCCATTACTTATTCCAGAGCAGTCACTCGCCCGCCTACAAATTCTAACACATGCTATAGTTCCATCTTAAAAGCAATAGATCATTTGTGCTTTACAACCACAACACTTCACATTACCTGTTTATGGTTCTTTCTTAAGCTTTTTCTACGTCCATGTAAGCCTTGAACAGTTTTTTCCTTTTACTTTAAAATTTTTTACATAAATTTTTCATGACAAACACTTGTTCCACATACTTTTTCCTTTATTAGGCTGGTAGGAGAAGGGTGGAAGTGGGAAAATGTTTACATAAGCTTTCTTGGTGCCATTTGATGTTGAAATGTCTCCTGAATCACATATTCAAAATCCCCATTATTTCACTTTGCGGAAAATTTTGTAAGCGGCATAAAATTTTTCATCATTTCCGATCCTACAATTAAGGGGTTGGGAAATCTGGTGGAGCAGTAAGATATGTACCAAAGAGGATGTGGTATATGTTAGAAGATTATTTGCAGGCTACATACCTTTGCCAAGTTAGGCCCATCTCAAAGTTTTATACCAATATTACATTATTTAGTGGACTGAGAGGAAAGGTTCCATTGATAATGTGGTTTAATTAAGGAACTGGTACGTGGATTGCTTATTTCCTCCAGTGTAGGAAGAGTTATGTGCTCTTCCAAGTAGTCCTCTACCATTAACAGGGGTGTCCTTCCTCCTCTGTTCTTGCTTAGGACAGGCAGTGAGTATTCACTGGCAGAGTTGCCACCCCTGCTCCCAACCAGCCAGTATTTGTTATTTAGTGCTATTAAATATCCAGGACACCATCATGATATTCATCATCTAAACTTACAGTAATGCCAGTGTTATTGCATGATTATCCACGGCACTCTTCAGAAGGATCAGTCTGAACACTGGTTTTTATCCACCTTTACTCCTGGCTTCAAGGCATCAAGTGTTTGAATCATTTGCCTCTTTTTAATTTTAGCACCTCCATAGGACTGACCATCTAAACCTCTATGTATCTCAAATTCAACGACCTTAGTTTAATCACAGTTGATACCATCACCTTCACTAGCTGCCAGACTGCTGGATAGGGATTGGAGTTGGGGTAATGTTTTATCAAGTGGGTCATGGGAATGGAACCATTCAAGAATTTGGTTCATGTCTCTCATATCTTGTTCCTGCCTTGTTACTCCAAACTCCACATGTTGAAGACTGGTATTATACTGCTTTCCAGTTAGTGATGTCATGGCATCATGAATTGCAGCACAAGCATGTATGCTATACACCCACTGCTGCCATATGCTTTCATGGTAAGAACCCTCGACTTTTCAAAGACCTTATCAGGACTTGTTGAATTACCAAATCTGTCCATAATCCTGCTAAGAGTTGCTCACTCCTGCAAACAGTATGATATCCTTCCTCAATGAACATTGAGTATAGCCAGGGATGTTTAGTAGGCAGCTTGAGCACTTCTTGAACATAGAGATGGGCACTCATAGCATAGTGAATGTGTCCTGTTGCAGTAAAAAGGTTCAGTAATTTGGTCACAGCATTATAATGACCATCCGACAATCCAATTCTCTCACAATAGATGATGTTGATGTACTGTGCTCCAAGCATCTTAGCCAGAGTTGCAGTTGTGATCTCATACTTAATTCATTCATAGAACTCTCCATGGTTTTGCATAGACTGCCAAGCTCTGGAGATTCAACCGATGAATCTAGTGAAAGTTTCTGTGCCAAAACATCACAGAACAGATTTTCAAGAGTTTTTATCTGATTATGGTCCTGCAAAGTAGAGTCTTCATCTATTTCCATGGTCTCACTGTTATTCCCTGAAAGCATCTCAGATTCTTCTTTCATCTCTGTGTTTTTGTTCCTTTCTTGAGGAAGTAATATTGCAAGTACTTTTGTTGTCAATGCTGTCTCAATTAGAAAGAGTCACGTGGAATGCACTTCCACAAGCACTCATCGGAGGATGAAATCCCCCTAATCCCAGAACAATTTTAGCTATGTCTTTTGCTGTGAGAATTTCCATTGTTTTTAGCCACAGTAGTTGATCAAAAGTCAAACAAGCTGATAGTAAGTTTATTCGACTAGCCTTACCTTCAATGCAGAGAAAGGTTGGGTAAATACATGTGTCATCACTAGGACTGAGATCTATAATAGGCAGGATAAGCACAACTGATTTCTTCACTGACTGTCCATCTTATGACTTGAAGATATGCTGCATGAACCCAGACCAGTTAGGTGTTGATAGTTCTGCCTTAAGCGGGCCATACATTATCCAACTTGGTTGGACAACAATGTTTGCCAACATTTTCTGCTCTAGAGCATACACTGTAAGACCAAGTCGTCCATTAGTTATAGATGTCGATCTGTACTGATAACATACTTTGTGGCATATTATTGTTGTCTTAGAATTTTGAATAGAATTATTACGGAATGGACGTAGATGAAGAAATACTTTTATGTGGTACAATAATTAGTTTATGTGCAGCTGAGAACGAAAAAAAAGTACCTAAAAAAAGAAAGTATTGGGCAAAGCAATGGTTGCTAAATCGCCCACATAATTCTCATGTGAATTTGTTACATGAACTACAAGAAACTGCTCCAGATGATTACAAAAACTTCTTGAGAATGGACAATGAAACCTATCAGGAACTGTTAAGCCTGGTTACGCCTTTCTTGGAAAAAAAGGCTACTAAAATGAGAGATGACATGATAACAGTACACCAAAAGCTGTCAACAACTTTACGATTTTTAGCGACCGGTCAATCATATGAGGATTTAAAGTTTTTGACAAGAATTTCTCCCCAAACTATAGGTCAGTTTATTTTACCTACTTGCAATGCTATAATTAGTGTGCTAAAAAAGACGCAAGTAATCAAAACTCCAACTACAAAAGATGAATGGAAAGAACTATCTATGTCCGTTGAAAGAAAGTGGAATTTTCCACACTGTATCGGAGCTGTGGACGGTAAACATGTCAACATAAAAAAACCAGCAAATTCAGGTTCATACTATTATAATTGCAAAAAAAACATTCAGCATTGTCTTGTTTGGCATTGGAAATGCCAACTATGAATTCATATATGCTGAGGCTGGAGCAAATGGAAGAGCATCAGATGGAGGAGTTCAATCTAACAGCAAATTCTTTGAACAACTTGAAAATGATGACATTACATTTCCAGATCCAGAGGATTTACCTGCAGGAAATTATGGGAAAATGCCGTATGTCATGGTAGGAGACGATGCATTTGCCCTCTCTGAAAATCTAATGAAACCCTTCAGTGGTCAGCTAACAGATGAACAAAGAATCTTTTGCTATAGATTATCTCGAGCAAGACGAATTATAGAAAATTGCTTTGGGATATTAGCTAGCAGGTTTCGGATTTTATTAACTACTATAAATTTAGCACCTGAAAAAGCCGCACGAATCACATTGGCATGCTGCTATCTGCACAATTATATCCTGAAAAAGAATAGACAGTTATATTTTCAAGGAGCTGATATAGAAAATATAGATAATGCAACTGCACAGGAGGGTTCTTGGAGATCTGATCCGGAACAACTAGTCCCATTACAACCAACTCAGAGAAGGAATTCTACCACATGTTCTAAGCAAGTAAGAAACAAGTTTTGTCAGTATTTCTATACTGATGGTGCAGTCGCATGGCAGTGGAAAGTGTTAGGCTTACAACAACCTTCTGCAAGGAGTGAACAGCAATAAAACATCAAAAACTGATAATGTTTATTACCATTAACTAATATACATCATAAATTGTATCAACTGAATATTACTTGTTTTTTTTTAACATTTCCTTTAAGCAATGAAAAATGAAAATAAAATATTGTACCTAATGAATGTGTATTCATCCTTGAAGTTGAATCTAGGTATACTACATCATTATAAAAATACATTAACTAAATATTACATTGTTCAAAAAAGTTTCCTTTAAATGAAAATAAATTGTTGTACCAAATGAATGTATTTTTATCCTTGATGTTTAATCTAGGTATTTTATAACTAGTTTAAGGAATAATTTGGGTCTTGTAGAAGTTCAGTTATATTATAATGACTCCCTTGGCTTATGTCAGTTGAGACATTTTCATTGGATAATTGATAAGTGCATACAGGTTGAGTTGAAAATGTCAATGGGGTTGATGCTCGAGTACTTGACCTACTGGACGAAAGTGACACAGAATCCAAGGTTAACTGGTTTAATTGGCCCATTATAAGAATCTCATCAATAGCTTTTTTTGCATACAACTTTTGTGTCTCGTTCAGCTTTCTGTAGGATACAGCCCAGCTATCTGCATAGGTTGCGGCTTCGTCCTTCATAAGTTTCTGATGTTTTATGAAATCTAAATGTTCGACAGCTTTTTGCAAATACTGATCTTTAGTTGTATCATGAGTAGCCTGCATTTTTCTCTTAGTACCTACTGTATTTCCAATTCCCTGGTCATCGCTCTCATCCAAATTACTATCTCCAGGTATCTGGATTTCTTGGTCTCCTAAAAAATCATGCAACAGATCGAAATACCATAAAGTTGGTTCGTACATGTCATCACCGCCCGCACCAGACTTTTCAGACTTTTCCTTCTTTTTTAATTCCCTCCTATAACAAGTTCTCATATTGTTTATTTTTTTTTTGTCAAATCATCTAGAGTGGCATTGCTATTTCCTTCAAGTTATTCAACAGTACTTCCCATGCTTTATTTCGCTTGTTTTTATCTTTATATTCATCGCTTTTCACTTTCCAAATCGCAGGTAAACTTCTATATGTATCAATGAAACTTCTCCACTGTTCAGTGTCATTTATATTTGCCATAACGCCTGTTTAACACTTTTATAAAACAGCTATTTCCAAAAGAATGTGCCTTTAAGCAAGGTCTTCTTCGTTCTTATGAAACTAGGCTTCCAACTGATGTTAATTGTGAAGTTGTACAACATGCCCAACATTGTCAAAAAGGTTGTACAACATATTTTCACTTTCGTATAATCAAAGCTTTCTTCCAACCTGGTAAACCAGGAAAATCTTGTTGTCAACCTGCCCATACACTGTCCAACATTTCATACAACCCAACCAAGTTGTACAACAAGTTGGATAATGGACCATCAACTGCCCTTAAATATTAGCAACACCTGAGGCTCCCTTTGCGGTTTCTGATTTACGGAGACTCATAATTATTCTCAACCCATTCATTCTAACGAACATAACACGCTAAAATCATTCATGACCAGTACCACAATGAAGTACTTTTAGGCAGTCCCTGGGATAGATTGACATTCTAGAAAGATGAATCAGAGTGATGAATACTAAGGAGAAAATGGTCCTAGTCCAAATGAGGATCGACCCCACCTGAATCTGTGGAGTGCTGTCCCCTTTCTGGGTCACAAGGTGGCTATTGGACTGTTTTGACACGTTGCCAGTTTCACTGTGTTGTTTGTTAGACTTCTTTTTTTTCCATTACAAAGTTCTTTTATGATATCATTTATGGTTTAATTTTTTTACGTTTACCACAAAACTTTAATTCGAGTTTGTGAAATTAAATAAGTTAACTGTCAATCCATTGAAAGGATCTCAATCAAATCTTAAAACGCAAACACTGGAACCTCTCTCTAACAACCTTTCTTTGGAAAAAACAAAAAGAAGTTCCGTAAAGATGTCAATCACACTGGAACCTTAATTATGTGACTCAGAGATTTAATAAACTGTCCCGTGGGAAGGTTTAATATTTCCCCGTCTTGACCTCAACTCTTCTCTCTCTCTCTCTCTCTCTTTGGGATGAAAGATGGTCAAGGTTTCTGTACATGGAATGAAAGACCAAAATATTTCAGGAATTTACCTCAGTGAACCCTAAAACTGAGAAAATTTTTTGATTGAATGCATTTCCAACGATGAATACTTTATTAAATAAATAAATACTCAAATGAATTGCCTGAACAACGAAATGGGACAACAAAAATCTCATCGCCAGGACTCATCACCGTCTTCTCCGAGAAAAACTTATCCCCGACAATATCTAACATTAAATCCCCAGCCACAAACTATGAACACTATTCAGGGTAACTCATTGTACTTCCTGAAAACAATCCAACCAGTCAATAAGAAACTGCATTACAATGGAGACAATTTTAAAAAAGAGAGGCAAAGCGAAATTTTCTCAATGGCTGTTTGTTCATTTTCGACAAATTCAAAAAAACGGACAGCAATTTGATGTTCTGGAAATGTGATAAAATTTGCAGGTGTAAAGATCTACACACAAAATTTGGAAACGTTTAAAGTCTTGAATACTCAGACCCAGACTCTTCACCGATAAAAGTAGAAGTAGAAAGGACAACTACAAAAATTAAAACCAGAGCTGAAGAGACGATGGAAAACCAAAATTGTAGATTAATGAAGTTTTATGTAATGTTTAAGCGTGCAAGGATCTACTGAATCATCGGCTCAAAGGAAAACTATTCAGTCGAAACGGAATCAGATTAAACTCTCCAAAATCATCAGTTGACCTAAATCAAAGAATGCCTGATGAATATTCGACCTACAAACAGAGCCAAACCAAAATAAGATTTTTATTAAAAGACAGGGATGTCCAAGTAAGAAGATAGAATTTTGCTATTTGGAAGGAGAAGTTGGGCAACATTTGGTATCAGCAGAATTTTGGTAATAACAAACGTTTAAGATTGCAAAAACGCTAACAGATGTATATTGTAATGGCTCAAAAATTCAGAGGTGTCATTCCAGTAAATGCTCAACCTAACAAAAAAGTTACATATTTAAGGCTATTTAAAATGAAAATAGAGAATGTCAACCAACAGTAAACAAAATCGAGATGTATGTGATTTTGAAATTGCAATTTTTGAAATCATTAAATTTTCCACAAGTCGAACTAAGGAGGGTGCTTCTTTCACTAAAGTGCAAAAACACATTGCGGCTTTGGATAGACAGTTCTCGCTAAATTAAAGATAAAAAAGTTTTTTTACAAGAAAGATGATACTGGCGCTTGCAAAACCTGTCAATCATATTGATTCATATATTGATGTCTTAGCTGATGAATTATCCCCATCAGCATAAACCAATCTTAAACTGGATGAAAACAATTAAAAAGGTCGGTTAAACAAGACTGGAAATAATAGACGTGCACCACTTTTCCATTGGAAATGTGGGATTTGTATTTTCGAACTTTGAATCATGAAGATAAAACAAACAACCATGCAGAAGGAGCGAACACTGATTACAAATGGAATTAGAGAATGGAACATCCTACACTCTGGAATTCATAAATGATTAAAAAAGTTCAGAAAGGTAGAGATTTTTATTTGGAATCACTTATAGCAGTAGTTCAACACCCGCAAAATTAAAAGAGAAATACTGATTCCCGATAATAGAATTGGATGTAAAATTTTTCATGAAAGGACTGCAATTGAATATTTAAAGCATTTCTCAAACAAAATAATTTTTTTTTCAAACATTTTCATGGAATTTTGTCTTTAATTATATGGTGTTAATTTATTTTTAGTGTCATGAAAGAGTCATACTTGATTCTTGAATAAAGTCTGTTATTTAATAAAACAGATGAATTTCATTAATCACTGCCGGGAAAAAGTTGGGCCAGGGATGAGTTAATACAAAAATGAGTTGGGCCGGGGATGAGTTATAAAAAAATGAGTTTTCAATGAGATTATATTATACAATGGAAGAAATCTAAAGATAGGGGTTCTGCTGAACTGAAAGCCATATCTGGTAACCTGTCCCACCCAAAACCTGGCATATGAACCAATTATTTATATTTTATGCCTTCAACATGTCAACAAAACAATATTAGACAATTAAATAGTAGTCTGCTGCTGCAGCCTTATATAATCTGATTGCAAAGTGGAAGAGATGATAGGAAATTTACCTCTCTCTCTATATCTCTCTCTCTAACAAAGTATGTTATCTCAAAGTACTCTCTAAAATTTACTCAATACTGCCACTGCCCGTCTGCAGCCTTCATTAAATACGAATAAAAAGCGATAAATAAACAATTCATAATTACTGTTGTCTCGAATCTTGTAACAAAATTTTGAAAAATCTGAGTTGGTAAAAATCATAGTATATTTCATGAATTATTGGACTTGAAACGTTATAGACAAGTGTTAAAGCAATCTAATTTCACATTAAATATCTTAAAATAAGAGAAAATACAAACAAAATCAAGAAATCAAGAACAGTAAGAATAGTTTAATCTTTTTCTGTTGAATTCCATTCCATTTTCAAAATTTTTCTTTTTTAATTTGAAGAAATCAGCAAGTTGCTTTTCAACAAGAGCAACAATAACTGTTCACTGTAACTGTGACAATGCCAGAACCGTTTCTTCCAAAGCCCACGCTGAGGAATAAAGCAATACAAGACCCGGGTATTTTCTTTGTATTATTTGGTACCCGGAATAGTAAAGTGCGCTTATAAGAAAATGATGCCCACATGACCTCGATACCTACTGATACCAAATACCCTCACAGAAGCTGAGGCTTTATTCCGTGCCTTTGTATTTGTCTGTGATGCTTAATTTGGTTGCATAGGGGAATGGGAGAGAGATGTGTGGCTGGGTTATGAGAGAGGAATATCCCACCAGATAATATTTGATTTAGACCATTTCTCACTAATGGGAGTTCAATTTGATTTCCTTACAGATGCCATTAACTGATAGTTGATGCAATACTCAAAATCCAAATCCATCAACGACCAACAACAAACAACTAGTCCCATAATGGTCTGAAAAAGTCTCCCTGGCAGGATCGAACTAAAATACAAAATATCAAGTTGAGAGAGACACAAATAATTGAGGGAGAAAAAATAGTAAAATAAAGTTAAAACGAGAGAGAAAATTATTGAAGGAACCTGAGAAAAGGGAGAGAAAGAGATTATTAGAGAGAGATTGATAGATTAAAACCTCTGATAATAAAATATCTGCAAAGAGATTAAGGGTGAGAAAATACAAGGAAGAGATCATTTCAGAGGAAAAAGAGATGTATCAGATCTCTCTGAAAAGTCGACTCTCAGCCGTTCAAAAAAGTATTCAGTGTAAAATTAAGGTGGGTAAATGGCCGAACCTTGTATGTGTAACTGAGTTACGCATATACGGTTAAAGGTGTCAAAATGTTGAGGACGAACTTGATCATAAAGAAATTAGTAATTGCAATCCACTGCGTCGAAAATTTAACAAAAGTAAGTAGCAACAAAAATTTAGATGAACATTTCCAGTCTGTCTCTAATATAGAATTAATAACAATAAATTTTGAAACAGTAGAAGATATATATTATAATAGAAAATTTAATATGATGAAGAAATAAAAGAAGATTGGCTCTCAAGATATAGAAGGGTAAATCTGGTCCCCTGAATTACTGACACATGAGATTCCATGTTTCACTGAAATGATCAGCCATGGTAGCCATTTACGCACCTTTGGCCAAGGGCATGAGACTTGACCAAAACAAGGGACTCTATAACGGCCTTGTTCATAGTCGGTGTCAAAATTTCAGCAACCTCTGTTGATACGCGTAAAATATAAGGTCCCAATCCACAAATTGCGTAACGTGCAAAGAGACCTCCCTTTGATTCAATTACAGACCAAAACCGACAATTGCCGGGACGGAGGGCGGACGAAAATGGTAAATCGCTCGAACCTCGCATGGTTCATTCCTCGAAAATAAAATTTCCAACTTGCGTTTTTGTTACAAGAATCGGTTATAATACAAGGTTCGGTTCGCGTGTGTGTACCCACCTTCACGGGGTATGCAGGACAGAAAGCGGCCTTATGGGCTGAGACAAAACAAATAGCATGAAACCGTTTAGACACATTCGTCTCTATTGCCTCTTTCAGACTCTCACCGGACGAAGTCGCAGCAGTTGCTGATCTATTTTTAACACTCAACATCTCGTCGACTTCACTGATGGACGTTGTAAGCATACGTTAGAAGAAGAGAATTGAAAGCTGATTGTGACGGTATATATCTAATATATGAAACCGACTGTACAAGAATTTTGTGGCGAAAAAATTGATTGTATGGACAAAGTGGACTGTAGGCCTATGTTTTTGATGTTGTTACTGGGTCAAAAGACCGCCAAAAGCCTTAGCGGGCCATACATTATCCAACTTGGTTGGACAACAATGTTTGCCAACATTTTCTGCTCTAGAGCATACACTGTAAGACCAAGTCGTCCAACATTAGTTATAGATGTCGAAAAATAACATACTTTGGGCATATTATTGTTGTCTTAGAATTTTGAATAGAATAAAACGGAATGGACGTAGATGAAGAAATTTTTATAAAAACAAAAATTGGTTTATGTGCAGCTGAGAACGAAAAAGACTTGCGTAAAATCAGAAAGTATTGGGCAAAGCAATGGTTGCCAAACAGCATAATTTTTCATGTTAATTTGTTACGTGAACTACAAGAACTGCTCCAGATGATTACAAAACTTCTGAGAATGGAAATGAAACCTATCAGAACTGTTAAACCTAATTAAAAACTTGGAAAAAACTACTAAAATGAGAGATGACATGATAACAGTACACCAAAAGCTGTCAACAACTTTACGATTTTTTAGCGACCGGTCAATCATATGAGGATTTAAAGTTTTTGACAAGAATTTCTCCCCAAACTATAGGTCAGTTTATTTTACCTAGTTCATAATGCTATAATTAGTATGTAAAAAGCAAGTAATCAAAACTCAAATCTTCTTTAAAAGATGAATGGAAAGAACTATCTATGTCCGTTGAAAGAAAGTAATTTTCCACACTGTATCTGAGCTGTTCAGAAACATGTCAACATAAAAATTAAATTCAGGTTCATACTATTATAATTGCAAAAAAATCATTCAGCATTGTCTTGTTTGGCATTGGAAATGCCAACTATGAAGATATATTGAGGCTGGAGCAAATGGAAGAGCATCAGATGGAGGAGTTCAATTAACAGCAAATTCTTTGAACAACTTGGAAATGATGACATTAAAGATCCAGAGGATTTACCTGCAGGAAATTATGGGAAATGCCGTATGTCATCAAAAAGACGATTCATTTGCCCTCTCTGAAAATCTAATGAAACCCTTCAGTGGTCAGCTAACAGATGAACAAAGAATCTTTTGCTATAGATTATCTCGAGCAAGATCTAAATATAGAAAATTGCTTTGGGATATTAGCTGCAGGTTTCCCAAAACAAACTACTATAAATTTAGCACCTGAAAAAGCCTCTGAATCACATTGGCATGCTGCTATCTGCAATAGTATTATATCCAAAAAGAAAAAATATTTTCAAGGAGCTGATATAGAAAATATAGATAATGCAAATTTTGGAGGGTTCTTGGAGATCTGATCCGGAACAACTAGTCCCATTACAACCAACTCAGAGCTATAATAAAAAACCACATGTTCTAACAAGTAAAAAGTTTTGTCAGTATTTCATAAATTGTATAATAAGGAAAAAGTGGAAAGTGTTAGGCTTACAACAACCTTCTGCAAGGTGAACAGCAATAAAACATCAAAACTGATAATGTTTATTACCATTAACTAATATACATCATAAATTGTATCAACTGAATATTACTTGTTTTTTTTAACATTTCTTTACAATGAAAAATAAAAAAATATTGTAAAAAATGAATGCAAATTCATCCTGGAACGAAATCTAGAATACTAATCATTATAAAAAACATTAACTAAAATTACATTGTTCAAAAAAAGTTTCCTTTAAATGAAAATAAATTGTTGTACCAAATGAATGTATTTTTATCCTTGATGTTTAATCTAGGTATTTTATAACTAGTTTAAGAATAATTTGGACACTTGTATGAACAGTCCATTATAATGACTCCTCTTCCCTTATGCCAGATTGCACATTTCATTGATAACAGTTAAACATATAGGTTGAGTTGAAAATGTCAAAATGCTCGAGTAACCTACTGGACAAAGTGACACAGAATCAAATGGTTTAAATGGCCCATTATAAGAATCTCATCAATAGCTTTTTTTGCATACAACTTTTGTGAATCTTTCAGCTTTCTGTAGGATACAGCCCAGCTATTTTAATGTTTTGAGGCTTCGTCCTTCATAAGTTTCTGATGTTTTATGAAAAAAAATGTTCAACAGCTTTATAAAATACTGAATTTTTGTATCAAGTAAATTTTTTCTTTAGTACCTACTTTATTTTGAATTTTGATCATCGCCTTTTACTATCTCCAGGTATCTGGATTTCTTGAAAAAATCATGCAACAGATTAAATACCATAAATTGGTTCGTGATGTGTGTCACCGCCCGCACCAGACTTTTCAGACTTTTCCTTTTTTTAATTCCCTTTAACAAGTTTCATATTGTTTATTTTTTTTTTGTCAAATCATCTGAGAAGTGACATTGCTATTTCCTCCAAGTTATTCAACAACCTAGACTTGTCATTTTATTTCTTGTTTTTATCTTTATATTCATCCTTTTCACTTTCCAAATCGCAGGTAAACTTCTATATGTATCAATGAAACTATCCACTGTTCAGTGTCATTTATATTTGCCATAACGCCTGTTTAACACTTTTATAAAACAGCTATTTCCAAAAGAATGTGCCTTTAAGCAAGGTCTACACGCGATGAAACTAGGCTTCCAACTGATGTTAATTGTGAAGTTGTACAACATGCCCATACATTGTCAAAAAGGTTGTACAACATTAGGCCACGCCCCCTTATAATCAAAGCTGCTTTGATTCTCTCCAACCAAACCAACCAACCAAAATCTTGTTGTACAACCTGCCCATACACTGTCCAACATTTCATACAACCCAACCAAGTTGTACAACAAGTTGGATAATGTATGGCATGAAATTTTCCTGCACCAGTTAGCATACATATGTTATGGTCTACACTATCACTAGCCCAATGTGTGAAAGTCTTTTCCAGAGGAGGCATTAATGTGTTATAATCCCCATCTTGCACCACAGACCGCTTAAAGAAGTTAACCTCAACATAAGAAATTGAAAAGCCAAGCCAATACAGTTCATCAATGAGCCATTTTAATCCAGACACAAGATCCATCTCAACAACTATTCCATACATGATCGGTGCCAAAATGGTCTTTGGTCTCATGGCCTGTAGAATGGCTTGGCCAATGCTCACATGCCTAATACGACTTGATGGCATCAAACTCACCAGCAGTGTCCTTAAGCTTGGTGGAATGTATTCTTTCTCCTTTTCCATGTCTCGAATATGACAGTCTGATGGGTACTCCCGATCTGGGAAGGTAGCTGCAGGAATGATTCTGTAGGCATCTTCTGCACTGTCTCCCTTCCTGTCATAGTACCATTTTTCGCTTAATATGAAGTTTGCCATGTTGAAAAAGCAAACTACATTCTTCCTTCCTTGTATTTCTGCAAAGAAAACATGATCAGCATAGTACTCTTGTGGTCTTTGTTTTAGTTATTTTGGACAGTACACTTCACCACCACCTGGTAATTCACACATTTGCTCATGGAGTTTATCAAGAGTGTAAAGTTGTGTATCACATTCACTTTCAAGCCAGGTGCATAGTCTACTAAACGCCCCTAACATTAAATCATCATTTGGTCGGCCTACTGGTTTCCCTGATGAGATGTTAAGCATGAAAGGATAATAGCAATTGCAGTGGTACCCAGTTTCTGCAGCCACAAAGCCAATACAGCACTGAATTCTAGCTTGAGCCTTGCTTCCCTGGTGTCATTTCTCTTGGCACATTGCTCAGCAATTTTGTTAACAAAAGGCAGTGTTTCTGCTCGATAAACAGGGTTTCCATCTGGGTGTTTCTCATCATGGCACGCTGCAAGTTCAAATAGGAAAAACTTTTTCTTCTATTCAGATTGACCTTTAACTTCTGATATTGAATGAAGACGTTTTTGGCATGGAACATCCTCATCTACTCTTGCCATACCTATCCTCCGAGTATCTGTGTACTTTTTCCAGCAACTCGCATGCACAAGAATCGGATCAGATTGTGCAGCATCAGAAAGATAATTTTTGAGACTCCTATTGCCATGAATTTCACTGAATTGAATGAGGCTATTAATGTCCTTTTTTTCCTACAATCACCGATTCTGTAGCAGTGAAAGGCTGAAGGCATATTACACAGTCCTCTTTTCTGATGACCCCAGTTTCCTGCAAATCTTCTGTGTCCATCAGTCATGTTTTCATTTTCCAGTTTACTCCAGCTGGAAAGAAGAAACAATATATATATATATATATATATATATATATATATATATATATATATATATATATATATATATATATATATATATATATATGTGTGTGTGTGTGTATGTGTGTATGTATATATATATATATATATATATATATATATATATATATATATATATATATATATATATATATATATATATATATATATATATATATATATATATATATATATATATATATATATATATATATATATATATATATATATATATATATATATATATATATATATATATACATATACATATATATATATATATATATATATATATATATATATATATATATATATATATATATATATATATATATATATATATATATATATATATATATATATATATATATATATATATATATATATATATATATATATATATATATATATATATATATATATATATATATATATATATATATATATATATATATATATATATATATATATATATATATATATATATATATATATATATATATATATATATATATATATATATATATATATATATATATATATATATATATATATATATATATATATATATATATATATATATATATATATATATATATATATATATATATATATATATATATATATATATATATATATATATATATATATATATATATATATATATATATATATATATATATATATATATATATATATATATATATATATATATATATATATATATATATATATATATATATATATATATATATATATATATATATATATATATATATATATATATATATATATATATATATATATATATATATATATATATATATATATATATATATATATATATATATATATATATATATATATATATATATATATATGTGTGTGTGTGTGTGTGTGTGTGTGTGTGTGTGAGTGATTGTATTGATTGTATATATCTGAAACTGAATTTGACAATTTAGTTAATGAAATTTTTCAAAGTGCAGTGCTGCTAATCCACCAGATTTCAGTAGCATCATACCATAACATTGTGAACCACTCATTTAAGATTAGGCAAGATCTCGATGAGGCATGAACTCCTCAGATCACCTCCTCACATAAATCTCATCGCCATTGGCACACTTGCTGTCAGTCAACCAATTTCGCGAATATCCAATCATTAATTTTGGAATTTCATATTCACCTGTGATTAAGAAACGAATATATAAGGAAAACAAAGAAAACAAACAATCACAATGAAGGAAATAAGGCAAATACGCTATAGAACTTTATTGGACGAGTTAACATTGTGAACTTAACAGTTATTGTGTAATTTATCGGAAAAATGTGTCCAACAATTCAAATACCCATACTCGCGGTCCGCAGCCGTTTGTCTAAAAATAATTTTGTGTATATATACTGTTTTCATAATTTTCCCCCAAAGTGGATGACAGGGGTTTTGATGTGTGATAGTAGACATGTTTCTGCATCATTGACACCAAAAAAGCTTATATAGGAATTTTTTCCCACTTTCGCTAAAAATTGGGGTTCTTCTACCATGCTATATCTGTGAATCCATCTGTCTTCTGTTTTCCCATTCATTAAAGATGTTACTGTACGACTTCATTATTATAGTAAGTAATATTATAGCACAATATTTCTTAACCTCAACTGTCATCCTTACCCTTATGCAGGAGGACAGTCTCTCCTCACATCCAAATCTTCCGAACGTTTTCCTCAACCAGACATGCCTTACATTCTCTGTCCGACTACTTGATCACACGTTCACTACCGTACCTCAGCATTTCACTCTTGATCCCATCAACTCGTGTTGTTTACATCCTCGCCTAACGTCCATACGAGTCACTTCCAAACATTTTCAAAGCTATAGCAGCTTCCACTCTTTTATCACTTAGCTCTGACTCCTCAATACAGTAGATCTGTTGTGTCCGCAGGAGTATTCCAGTTGTATTTTTTTTCTTTAGTAAAAATTATGAATGTTCTTATCTTATGGGTTCATGCAGCGCCGACTGATATTGCATTCGTGTCATATACATCGATGGCAAAACCAAATTGGATTTTTATTTGTCTTCATATGCATGGCTGTCGCTTATAGGAAGACGCAATAATGAAAGAAAGGTCGGAATATTTGGAATTTATTGAGAGATTTTCTAATGATTTTTCATACTGTTTGAGACATTCTTTGGAGGAATTTGTTTACGTTCCTAGTTTTGTTTCGAAGGTTATGGTTTCATTTATATATTTACCAATTTATTCATTTATATATTTACCAATTTATTTAATCTTGGATTGTTTATGATTTATATAGTTTAACTGTTTGTCTATTCATTTTTTATTTGTATTTTTCGCATTATGTATATATTTTTATTGGCAAATTGAAACCTAGAGTATAGTGTGAACTGAGTATATAAATGTGAATAAGAGAAAAAAAATGAGAATGAAAGGGAGGAAAATATGGCGAATAACTCCCAAAAGAGACAGGACCAAGAAACAGAAGAGAAAGAGAGAGAAAGAAAGAGAAGGAAGGAAAACGGCAGATATAAAACAAAAGATGCGAAAAAAATAAAGAGAAAGGTAAAAGTGAGAAGGTTAACTGCCGGTAGATAAAATTATCGTGGAATACTAGATGAAAAAATCATGTCGGGAGAGGTTTATGAACAACAAAAATGTAGTAAGAGATATAGGGAAAAAGGTAGGAACAAATTTTAAATGGGATTAGGAAAGGTCAAAAGAAAGAACATGGAGTAGAAAATAAGGAAAAAGACGTAAATGATATGAATAAACAGAGAATGGGGTAAGGAAGAAGTCGGGGAAGAGGGTAGAAAACGGAAATGTTTGAACAACGACGGAAGAGGACACGAAAAAATGCCGAGATAAAACAGCGTCCAGAAAGTCAGCGCAGGAAAGAATGAAATAAAACTTAAGACCAAAACCAAAATTGGTCGGAGATGGAAGAAGGTGAAAATAGAAGAAATAATATTGGATGATGGGGATTGACTAGTAAATTGTAATGGTTGAAAGAACAAAACAAAGCTAAGAATAATGAAATGATGGATAGACAAACAAAGAGAAGGAAAAAACAGAGAATAAAACAAATACATAACAAGAAAGAATATCATTATATGTTGAATGTAGACAGAATGTGTAAATAAAAACCATAATTAGAGACAGGAAAATAAAAATTTTTCAATCAAGAAAATTATAGGAAAAGCATGAAAACAATATAAAACCGAAGGATAGAACTGGAGGATTAAACACCTCGGGTACAATACTTTCTAGTTTTGGTGAACCTCCTGGACTATTCGCACGGAAGAGGTTCCTTGGATTCCGAACACCGACGGATCTTACCAAAGGGAAAGTCCTCAAAAACACTGACTTTTCTATTTATTCAAACCTCTCTCCGGGTGGCAACATCTCTCAACGATTTTGTGTCTATTGTATATTCTCATTTTATTAATTTACTTTTCTTTCAAAACATAGTATTAATCACGGTTTGCCTGGAATTGTGTTCTGCAATAATCATTATATTGTTAATTATTGTTGCGAATGCACTTTTCGTTTCTGTAAATTGTAAGTAGAAATCGATTTTAGACAAAAGTAGCTATAATTCATTTTTATTTTTTCGTTTGGAATTAAAATCTTTTTCGTTATTCCTGAGTGCAAATCGCTTTTCACATGGAAACACCTGTAACCCATTTTCATAATACATTTGGAAGTTCAAAGATTACTTTCGATGAATTTGAATGGCAAGCTGTCTTTGAAATGAGGTATCTCCCAGCTAATTTAAAAAAGAAATATTCTCTACAGGAAACTGATAAATTACTTTCAACAATCTTTTTTAATCAACTGGTCACATATTACATGGCGCTAATATTAAAACGTCGGGGTTATACATCCATCTATCCATTTAGTTTTAATAAATTTAGAAAACTTCTCCATACTTTTAATTAAAAGAGATTTGAAAATTTCCAGGCCTTTCATCTTAGTCAGTTTTGAAAGTCTTTTTTTTTCTATCTTATAGGTAAATGAACAATAGAATGATCCTCTTACCTTTTATAGGGAAATTGTTTTATAATGGACTAATAATTTTATCTAAATGATACTAAGACTCTGTTTGTTTGTGTTTGAATGCACACTGGGAATCCCGGAGGCTTTTGGGGCTTCCATCCCTCTCCCCCTTCCCTCTACCCTTCCCCTCCCCTTCCCCCCTCCCCTTCCCGCTCCCACTTCCCCCCTCCCCTTCCCTCTCCACTTCCTCCTCCTATCCCCTCCCCTTCCTCTTCCCTCCCCCTTCCCTTCCTTCCCCTCCACTTTCCCCCCTTCCTCCCCCCACTTTCCTTCCCTTCCCCTTCCCTTCCCCCCCCCCCCCCTCCACTTCCCCTTCCCTTCCCCTTTCTCCCCTCCCCATCCAACTTTTCCTCATACATACACAGGTTTACAAAGCAAAATATAAGATTTAACACCAAGTAGCAACTTGAGAGCAACGCTTGTCCAGTACAAAAAAAAAAAAAAAAAGTCGCCCGAGTTTTGCTGCATACTGTACTATTGCCATTTTTTAAACAGTTTTATGATGGAACAGTGAAGCCTACTCCCCTTTTTAGTGGAGACAATCTCTCAACAATCTTTGGGTAATTCGTTTCCATGGATGGTTTACTTTTTGACACTCCAGGTCTCCTTCCGTTCAAAAATTATATCTTAATAAGTCACAAGAATCTACTTAAAATATTACCTTAAAAATAATATCCAAGTAATAATTTATTTTAAATGCTAGTTAATCATATCTTGTTTATTATCCATCAGTCATCTTGTCATCAGACAATTTTACTATCAAATATATCATTTGTACTGAATGTATCCCTGTAGTTCAGATCACTAGATTCTAAACTGCTGTAACCCTGGTGGGAAAACATTCCGTTTCCTAAATGAAAGATATTTTTCACTAGAAACAAACAGTGTTTTATTAAGACGAATATACATTATCTAGTTACAGTTTTGGTTCTTATATAGATACTTTCATCTTGTGCGATGCTGGATATTGTGATAGTTTACATGTATATTTTTAGGGAATTGGAGAGTAAGCAAAGCACTTTCATGGTATGTAGAGAGACCTATATCAAAAAGGTAAAGAAGAAAATCGTTTAGAATTTTCTGATTAAATGCTTATAGAGAGGGAGTATGGCAGATTCGGTATATCTTTTGGGGAGACTGACTTGCACAATTTTTGTTGTATATTACTAAAAGTAATTTGTATGCAGGTTTATTGGTAGAATGGAGACTGTCATGAAAGTTTCATGGTAAGTTAGTGATTTTTAGACTTTTTTTGTGCCATGATAAAGGGGACATTTCTACAAGATTTTTGGAAAATTTCAGTTTTGTATACAGGGTCGATGGTAAGTTGATCATTTTAGTTTTGAGACTGCTTGTGGAAATTTTTGTTCGAATGTAATGAGGGTAATTAAGAAGTAAAAAAATGGAGAGGCAAATGTTGCTAGTTGAGAGCATTACAGATGAGATGTTGCAGTATGATGGGGAGTGAGACTAAGCGGCTGAATAAGGAATGGAAAGACAAATAGAGTGACAGAGAAGACCGTAAGAATTATGGAGGCATTACTAGGGAAGGAATGTAGGAGTAATTAGGTTGAGAAATACCTCAAACAACAAATAGCTGATGAGAGAAGATCAGTCTGGTCTTAGACAGGGAAGAGTGTGTGTGGGTCAACTTTGTGTTGATAAAACTCTTCAGTGACTACGGTGAGCAATAATGTCTCTGTGTCTGTTTAGTATCATCATGCGGGAAAGGACAGCAAAAATAGAAACAAAGTTGTGTGATAAGGTGGGTTGCTCATGGGGTATGGAATGGCTGATGTATGTGTTCGGCACTGTACAGATTGAGCTAGTAAAAAAAAAAATTGCAGAGACTGATGACAGAGTTTGAAAGTGTTTACGGAATGAAAAAGTTGAAGGTAGGTGTTAGTGAAAATAAAGTTTTGTGGGTGGATAATAAAAAGGAAGCTGTGTCAGGCAATGTCTATATGGTTGGTATATAAATAGGAACAGTAGATTGAATCGGCATCTGGGAGTAAATATTCCAGATGATGTTAAGATGAGTGGAGAGTGAATCCCAGGATAGGTGAAGCAAGGAACATAAAATGATGCGAGCAAAAGATCGGAAGAAAACTCCGACTGTCTACGAAAACCAAGACACAGGTCTGAACGGGTTGTTGAGCTAACTCTCCACTATGGAAACTTAGATGGTGATTACAAGTGAAAGAAAGAGGCGGAAGCTTTTATGATGATTTTTTTAGTAGTAAATGTAGCATGAGAAAATTGAAAGTGAAATAATAATATCTAAATGTACAGAAGGCGTGTCAAAATATCGGGAAAAACTGCTGGGATGGATCGGAGCAATTTCAGAAATTCAGTCATGGGGAAAGAATGGAGGATGGCAGGCCGGTGAAATGAGTGCACAACACTGAAATGGTAAGAAGGAAGAAAGGAATATCCAGGGAGGACAGAATATGATGTAAAAAGCACAATAGGAAGCAAATACTTCAATCAATAACCAGGAAGCGGGAAAATGCATGCAAGACAAAGGTGAATGGTGCAAGCACATATGGAGTGTGTATATCGTATATATCATGCTACTGGTGAGTCTCCTATGCAGTGTTTATTTTAATTTATAAGTGAGTGAAAATTATCTTTTGAGTTTGTTATGTTGTTTTCGCAGTTTGCATAACGGCTGTTTAACATGTAGTGAAGTTTGATGGATTTCCTTTAAAAAAAAAAAAAAAAAAATATGAGATACATCTCTAAACGCTCGTACATACTGCATAGTTACTTTTCTATCAAAAGAGAAAGAAACTCCCTGTCACATTAACGACTGCTATCCAAAGCAATATTAGATTAATTACACATAAAACAAAAACTTGAGAAATTAACCATAGCTTTGTCAACTGTGGACATTCTCTTCACTTTTCTGAACAACATGTTAGATTTTTATATTCTCACTGAGAAGCACAATTTGTTACGAGCACTAAAGAGTTGAAAATAAAAACTGAACAAGTATATTCATCATCATGTTTGCATTTTCAGAAACACTTCACTCGGAGAGTTTTTGGGCTCCAGTCAGATAAGATTCATTAGTTATTATCCATTTGTGTACCACACATCCGTCATTCTTCTACTTTTGGCTCATTCGATAAAAATGTTGCTCGGTTTCATTTCTGCACTGACCGAATATGACATGAAATTCAAATAATTGTCATTTGTGTGTGTGTGTGTGTGGATTGGGTCTTGGTGGGAGAGAGGAGTCGGGAGGGGAATGAGGGAGAAAAAATGTTGGGTGTTGCGGAAGTCCAAAGCTAGATTAAGTGAATTGCTGCACTTTATGTCATATGATTTATAAGGAAGATAACTTTCAGGCTAATCATAAGTGATATGAATGTCAGTCGATGAAGTGATACTTACATATAATTATATATGACCAAAGTCATTCGGTATATAAACTTTTTGGATGACCTTCAGTTAAGACTTCCACAATTTGCGCAGAGAGCGAGAGTGGTGCTTGACGTTGGAATGATACCTTTTTTCCAGTTGTTGTTTGTTTGTGTGTGTGTGTGTGTGTGTTTTTTTTTTTTTTTTTTTGAGGCATGCTTTGCTTGGGAATTCCCGCACCGGGATCTGCTTCATCCAAGTAAAATTGAGGGGCACAGTTCTCCTGCGTAAAAAATGGTAATTCCTTCCGGTTCGCAAGTGAGTTCGTTTCTCATTTTCCCCTGTTATTTGCACTTATTTCTAGTTTTTCTTTCCCTTCTCTTTCCAGTTTTTTATACTTTAAAACACATAGATAAGGAGGGCGCGTAGCTGTTTGTTGGCATTTACTGAAAATACTTCTATAAATATAGATGAGAACACATGGAAAAAGCAGTAATCGGATAGAGCTATTTTCAGTCAAGAGATCTTCGTCTGGATGAAATACTTCTCTAAATATGAAGAAAAAAAAAAAAAAAAAAGGAACATGGTTATTGATTAACCGGACCTAATGGGTGACGGGACCATTATTAAACATGTATTCAGATACTTTCATCAGATAGGAAAAATAAATATGAATCTTCAAAGTAGACAAGGTTCCTTAGGCTGTTACACACACATGTATATATAAATGTGTGTCTGTGTGTGTGTGTGCGTGCACAAGTGTATATATGCGTTAGAGGTCTCCTTGGCTTTGGAACAAGATGACTTGATCCGGAACGTACTCTCGTATCTTCTGGTCTCGGCAATTAGAGCCGAAACTAAATTGAGGCCACTATATTTGTATTTATTTTAATAATAATTAAATGCTGATGAACGGCAAGTGAATGTACTTGACAGGGTGCAACTATGAAACTATTTGTAGTTTTCGCAGTTTATGCCTGTATCCATTACATGAACACAAAAAATCATACAGAAAATCAACACTTGTCTCTGCCCATTATTTTTTTCTTTCCAACATATCTTCATCACCTTCAATGTTGCCACCTCTCCACTACTTCTGTCTTGTCTATGTTCATACAAGCTATAAACGGCTGTTTTCCAATACTTAAAAAAGTCTCACATAACGACCTGAAAACAGCAATACACACTCTTCTTTGAGTATCACACTGCTCTTCCCATATCAGTCTTGCTGTTAACTGTCTTACTTTCTCCATCCAATTCCATAATAAATATTCACCGTTGTACTAAGTAATGCTATACTTCTGATTTTCACAGCCCCTTCTTTCCCGTTAATCCTAAAAAAAAAAAAAATAGCAGTTATTCTGCTCACTCATTCATTTTAATTCTTCCCTCATCAAGAATATCTTACACACATGCTCACAGGTCAGCAATTTAATTACACTCGCACCAACAACTGTAACATCTCATTTGTAATGTCATCAACTACTGGCATCTTTCTATTCTGAATTGTCTCTCTTGCTAAAACAGTCACTTCCACAAGCATGTTCAGACTAACCCTTACAACATTTACATAATTTATCTCTGCCTCTCTTTTATCTCCTGCATTCAGCAAATGGCAAGAAAGAAGTATTATGGCAGAGAGAACAAAACAACATTCGCTGTTATTTCACGTTTGGTCGATTCGAGCAAAATAAATGCACAATCTTGCAAAATTATCTCTCAGAGTTACAATTATTGTAGTTCATCGATATCATAGATATGATAAAATATTAGCATCAGCAGCTACAATAATATAAAAACAATTACGAATATGCACCGAGACCACAGTAAAATTAAAGCGCCAACAATCACAAC